>NC_050574.1:330511712-330616712 GCF_011100635.1 Trichosurus vulpecula
TCCTAGATGTTGTTCAGTTGTTGCAGTTGTGACTGACTCTTCGTCACTCCAGTTGGGGTTTTCTTGGCAAAGATACTGGAATGGTTTGTCATTTCCTTCTCCAGCTCATTTACATATAAGAAAACTGAGGCAAACGGGGATAAGTGACTTGCCCAGGGTCACACAGCTACAAGTGTCTGAGGCCAGATTTGAACTTAGGAAGATGAGTCTTCCTCACTCCATTCTTGGTGCTCTATCCGTTGTATCACCTAGTATATCTTAGCTATGGGGCACTTATTTGAGGTGTCTCACACAAGATTTCTTCCCAGTGGACCACTTCCCTTCTTATCCTAGTTGCATTCATTGTGTTCATGCAAAACCTTCTCAATTTCATTTCTGTTAACAAGCATTTATTATTATAGATTAACTATGTGTCAGACTCTATGCTGAGTAATGAGGATACAAAAAAAGGGCAAAAACATCCTCTGATTTTGATGGCTATACATGCCAATAAAATGTCTTTTAATCTACTCAGCAAAAGCCTTCTCTTTTACATCTTTATGCTTAATGTAGCAAAGATATTGGGCAAGGTATTTCTATTTCTTCATTCTTTGGTTCAATGTAATTCATTTTCAAAACCTTCAGTCTATCTTTTCTGGCAATAATGTTAATAATTTCATACTTTATTGATTGGTTTTACTGATTCTCCCCCTCCTTTTTCCTCTTTTTCTTTAAAAAATATCCTTTGTTATATGAGATGGTTCTCTGGGAGAGGGAGAAGAAAAGGAAAAGATAATTAGAGAAATTTAAATTATATAAAACCAAAAAATGTAAATGAAACTTTATTTTTTAAAAAAGAGGCTTACCATTCATTGAGACCAAATGACATTCTGATATCATTGGAAAAAGATTCCATGAGATGACAGAGCTGTTTAATGTGTTGTTTTGTTTTAGTGGAGCCATATAACTTGAAGTCACCCATATTAATCAAGCAATTAATAAAATATTTTAGTTTAGTTTAATTTGGAAGCTATACTTTAGTTAAATTTAAGAGGGATGATAATGGATTTGAGGGTAGGCAGGACCACAATAGGCTTAAATTATTTCCCTGCAAGCTGCCATGGAGTTTTTTTGTTTGTTTTTAATCAGTTCTTGATGTGATTGTGTTGATGGCATGTTTTAAATATCAGTTTTGCGTGAGAATATAAAATATTTTAGTGTTCCCTCCACATTTGGGTCTATTTTATATATTTTCAGTATATGAATAAGCCATGGGTGTGGAACTGAGTCAAAGGCTTAGCAATTATCAACAATTAAATGCCATGACTCAATAAATTACCTTGTTCAATAATTACGGGACTTTTGGGCGCACACTTTTTGATTCGCAATCATTATATTGTTTTCTTTTAAGTGTTTGCACAATTATATTTTAGTGATACAAGCTGTAAATGCTTTTAAAATTGGCTTATATTTGGATGGGTAGGTAGTGTTCTCATATTTTGGCAATAGATATGAGATGTGACACCTTCTATTAAGAAAACTGGGATCAGGCTTGCATCTAAAAAAAAAAACCACCTTTGCCTAGTAATTCATGTGACACTGTGAAGCATTTGAAGCAATAATTATGGCACTTAACTGGTCTTGCCACTTTCTGACTTTGCAGAGGAGCTATAATTTCAGTCATCTCCCTTTATGTAATTGTTCTGATACTTACCATGTTCGTGGTGTGGAATTTTTTGTTCTCATTTGATCCTGCTTGCATTTTCATAGTGTTGGCCTTTTTGTGACCATATATTTGTGACCAGAAATTTTTCATCTCATCCTACAGGGTTTCTCTCTTGCTTCTGATTTCTTTACTTCTCAAGTCCATGTAGCAAAAATTTTGAGTGTTGCTGAATTGCTTACTTTGTTCTTTGGGCTGCTTTGACTCCTCAGATGACCTTAATTTTTTTTTTTTATTTTTGCTTTCTATTGCTTGTTAAGGGAATCTAGAATTTTGATGTGATTTTATTTTCCAAATTCTTTATTTCCTGGTTCTTTTTGTTGACACTCCTGTAATTGGACAATATGGTGTGCAAGTTTTCTATTTTCTATCAGCCAAATATTGATGTTCTAATTATTAATTTATTATTTATTATTATTAATTATTAGTGTTCTAATTCCCTTCTGTAAACCTTCATTGCCTCTCTCAGGTCAGGCTCCGAATTTTTTTTAGCAGTTTCCATTGCTCCATGTACAGCCACATACAGGTACTGAAATGTTTTTAAACGTGTCATCTGACCAAATGTGGTGATACATGCTTGTAACTCCTGTTATTAGGGGAGGATGAAGCTAGTCAATCACTTGAGTTAGGGAGTTCTAGGTTGTAGTATGGGTAATGTACAAGTATCTGCTCTAAATCTGGTATCCACATGGTGAAACTCTTTGGGAGCAGAGGGCCACCAAGCTGCCCGAGGAGGAGCAAACTGGCCCAACTCAGAAAAATGTAGCAGGTTAAAGTTTCCATAATGATCAGTAGTGGGATAAGCATGGACTGCACTTTCAGCCTGGGCAAGATAGAGGGATCTAGTGTCAGAAACAACAGTAAATATATATATTTTTTAAAAATGCTAATACTTTGTGATATACAGTACAGCAAATGGATATAGCAAATACTAGCTTTTAAAAATTGTTTTTGGGGCTGCTAGGTGGCACAGTGAGTAGAGCACCAGCCCTGGAGTCAGGAGGAGCTGAGTTCAGATCCGACCTCAGACACTTGACACACTTTACTAGCTATGTGACCTTAGGCAAGTCACTTAACCCCAATTGCCCTGCCTTCACCCTCCAAAAAAATAAATTACTGTTTTGGCCTAGTTGTTCTGCCAATTATATCTATCAACCTTTAGGAGCTGTTTAGAATTTCAGTCTAATTATGCCCATCCCCTTTCAACATAATCTGAGATATTGGTGGTATTTTTGTCATGTTTCATTATTATCATATGTAATATTTTACACACATAATATATATTATACATATGTAATAGTATGATAATATTGTATTATATTATATATTTATATATTAGGTATAATTTATGAGTTTGCATTAAGTGGAGATTTACAAAAAATGTAAGAGTTTTCAACTTTTCCCTCTTTAAATGTTCAAATTGCACCTCTTATTTCATCACATCTAGGCTTACTGATGAAGTTTTTAAAAATGATTCCTCTAGACTGGTTAGTCATTGAGTCAGTCAACAGACATTGATTAAGCACCTAATATGTGCCAGACATTGGGCTAAATGCTGAGGACACAAAAAGAGGCAAAAAGTTTCTGCCTTCAAGGAGCTCACAATCTGATGGGGGAGACCACAAACAAGCTATAAACAAGAAAAAAAATAGGACGGAAGGTGTTAGAATTAAGAGGAGTTGGGAAAGGCTTCCTGTAGAAGATTTTAGTTGGGACTTGATTTTAGTTGGGACTTGAAGGAAAACAGAAAAGATGGAGACGAGGAGGGAGGGCATTGTAGGTATGGTCAACAATATGTTGCTGTGAGACTGAGCTGAGGGTACCATTAGGAAAAAATGTAGTGGGATGCCTTTGCCTATAGCTGGCAAGATGTGTTTCCAATTTTTTGTTCTGATAAAGCTATGACACATAATGAAAAAATTCATGCCTTCAGTCTTCATGTTCATTTGCTACTTTCTTACTTTAGTGGTCAGAACCATCTGCACTGAAGCATTTCTAGCAGGCTAAACATTGGAATCTTTCCTTCTTTTATTTGGAATGGAAATTTTTTGTTATAAGGTATCAAGGGTAGGGAACCTACAGCTTGGAATGCGGCTTAGCCAGGTCTGATGCTCAATAAGGGTACGTGTGTGTGTGTGTGCACGCGCGTGTATCCATTGTAATTGGTCACAATTTGTGTTCCCTGTTCCCAGTTTAACAATTAGATAGCTGAATGCTGATATTTCAAGAACCTACAAAATCAAAGGGCTTTTTAAAAGTCAGTCTGGGATTGATTTTTATTTTTCCATGGGCATGTGGTCTTCCTTACTATATATATCTTCTCTTCTCCACTGAAGTATTAGGCTCCATGAAAGCACTAGAACAGAAAGCTAATGTGATCTTAGGCTTCACTCGAAGGCATGATATCCACACATTGAGGAATGTGATAGCTCTATGGCACTCTTCTGTGTTTGAACACCACCTGGCATGTTGTGTTCCAGTATGGTGCTACATTTTAGGACAGACAATTCGTAAGCTGGATAGCATCCAGAGGATGACAAAGGACCTTGTGATCATGTCATGTGAGGATCCTTTGAAAGAACTGGAGATGTTTATCCTCAAGAATAAGATGCTATCCACCTACAAAAATATCAGAGGGATGTCGTAGGGAAGACTTGTTGAGCTCTGGTCCAGAAGGTAGAAATGGAAAAAAAGCACAGAAGTTACAAAGAGGCAAAGTTAAGCTTAATGTAAGGGAAAACTTCCTAACATGTATCTAGTTCTGGAGGAGAATATGGAAGAATCTTGGTATTCACATAGCATCCTGCCTGCCGCTAGTCTGCAGTTAGGAATTGCTAAGGCACTTCACCCCTGAGCCCTTCACTTTCCCAATAAACACTTCTCTACCCAGTGTTGACCAAACAAAAAAGAAAGGAGTGAATCCAAAGCACATGGCTAAGAAGTGACTCTGACAATATCCAGAAAGGCTTTTCTCAGGATTTTATATCAATTTGGTCTTATAGTTAGACCAAAGGCTGGAGAAGAGCCCAATGTGCCTTGCTAGGTTAGGCTCTACCACATAGGACCTCTCATTCCTGTCCTGCAGAAACGAGCAGAGGGCCATGTCCTTGGCTAAGCCATTGCAGAAGGATATCTTGGCTAGATAGCTCGCTGTCTGCTTGGCTGAAGAAACAGGGAAAACATGGCAGGAGTGCAGCACTGTGTAGTGGGGTCCCACTGTAGAGGGCAGGGGCCAGCTGCTGAAGCTCTAGCTTGTAGTACTGGGCCACCAGCTCTGCCAGCCCCCAAGGAGAAGAAAAGAACAATGTAGTAGCTCAGTCCTGGGAGGTCGGCAATCTTGACATATGTCCAACTGAGCAAAGGTCCTAAAAACATCCCCACACCAAACCACTCCATAATCTTTATGGGCTCTAGGTTGAAGTAGCACTGGAGCCTCTTGGGATGATAAAGCTTCAGGTAAAGGGCATTTCTGAGGTGTGGCTCAGAGAATCTAGTTTCTAGGAGGATGTGCTCTTCTGGAATGGTATCGTCTTTCACCATCAGAATATATTCTGGATTATAGTTCTGCAGGGATTTCTCCACGGAATAGGCATAGTTCTGCTTCTCTTTCTCAAATGCATTTCTGAAGACACTTCTAATGTTCACCCCCTTGGTGCTTGTGAACTGGCTTGTCATAGGGATAAAATTGGCCAGCAGCTTGGCATCCTGGTATCTGGAACTCACATCCACATCACACAAGAAGAGCTGGTGACTCAGGCATGGCTGACCACACTGCTGAAGGAAGAGATGGAACTGTGATGCCACCTTTGGGTAGGGTGACATTGAGGGCCTGGAGTGCTTTAAAGTAATGGAATGAGCCTCCCCCTCTCCAGAAACTCCTCATTCATCTGGTTCAGGTGCCAGTGATGTACGTAGAAGAGTGGAGGAGGTGGTGGCAGGTCAGAGGGGCCAAAATACCAAATGTTACTATCATCAAGGAGAAGAAATGGAGAGCAGGGCTGGACCAGGAGAGTAGCCGTGGCTTATGGAAAAGCATCATGGCAGAAGGAGTAGTTGCTCTGGTTTAGTCTCATTTCTGCTGCTTCTGGTCCCAGAAGAATCTGATCATGGAAAAGATTGTGTCATGTGAACTAGAACTATTATTATCCCCCATTTTACAGATGAGGAAACTGAGGCTCACACCTGATTAATTCTCTTGGGCATAGCACATTGATGACATCAGTGGAACTGGACTCATGACTCTGCTAAAGCTGCCTACTAATCTAGATGAAAATTATTTGTCCACTGTAAAATAAATACCCTGTATCTGCCATGCTATTCAATAGATCTCCTTATGATCAGTATCAGAAAACTACACAGTCCAATCTCTGTTACGCTGTTCTGAATATCAGGTAACAAGAGCTGGGACACGCCCACCCCTGGGATGCTCATTCCACTTCCAAGGTGACTCCTTCCCAGAGCAGGGGTCATGTCACAAATGCTGATCTCTAGTTGCCAGATCTCATCCTCTCCTCCCGGCCCCACCTACCTGCCAGCTGACTGGAAAGAGCTAAAGTTGGGCTTTGCTCCTGGGGTGGAGGGGCCACTGTCCTAAGCTTAAGATTTTTTATGCTGCTGTTTTCAGAACTAGTTCTAGGAGTCTGTAAGTTTTCAGTTCTTCCAAGGTTGTGTGATCTGAGGAGAAGTGTGGTCACTGCTTTCCTGACCTGTGCTCTGGTCTATGAGTGACCACAAGCACTCTTTTGTACCCTGGAACTGTGACCAGGGACTCTGCTCCTGCTAGTACTCCTCCATGCCTTGCGACTGTGAGCTGGAACCATGTATGGGCAATGCAGCAGAGTCATATACCCACTGCCAGCAAAGGGTCGCCTGGAATCTCCTTCTGACCAATTGTCCGACCCCCTTATCTTCTGTGGGTTGAAAGCTCTGGAAGCTACCTATTTGGCAGCCCCCAAGACCTGCTGTTAGCTTTCTGGGTGTGGCCTGTACTGGACTGCCCCAGTAAGACAGAAATTCCCAGCTGACCTTCTAAGTTATCTTGGGCTGGAAAATTGTTTCACCCCATCCTTTTATTGGTTCTACCACTCCAGAATTCATTTTGAGGTATTATTTTAAAGTTGTTTGGAGGGGAATTTGGGACAGGGCAGGCAAGACTTCCCTTTACTCTGCCATCTTCATTCTCACCGCACATACCCAATGAGCTCTCAAATCTTGTTACTTCTACCTTCTCAATATCACTTGTGTCCAACCTCTTCTCTCCACTTACAAAACTACCACCTTAGCTCAAGCCCTCATTTCCTCTCACCTAGATTGTTGCAAGAGCCTCCCAATTGGTCTCCTTGCCTCAAGTCTCTGACCTTTCCAGTCCTTCCTACACACTACTGTCAAAGTAATTTTCCTTAAAAAAACAAAACATCACTCCTCTCATAATCAACTGTGGTGGTTTCCTAAATTATAAAGTCTTTTGTTTGGCTTTTAAAGCCATATAAAATCAGTCAAACAACCCCATTACAACCCCATTAGACATTACTTCTGCTTGTCACCTTCCTACATGTTGTGATTTAACCAAATTGGTCTGTTCCTGACTCATGATACTCCACCTCCCATCCTTGTGCTTTTGCATTGTCCTTCTCCCCCCCCCCCCCCACCCCTGCCCCACCCTGAAATCTATCCCTTCCTTATCTCCACCTTATTCCTTTAAGAGGCAACTCAAGCACCATCCTCTTCATATAGTCTTCTTTAATCTCCCCTCATCTGCTAGGACCCTCCCATCACACTTTGTATGTAACTACTTGGCTTAGATACATGTATACAAAGGTATATGTATGTATGTGTGTATTTATTAACTTCCTATTTATACCGCCCATATTTTTATGTGTACTTTTTGCTATAGAATGTAAGTTCGTTGTGAATAGAAATTATTTCATTCATTATAATCATATCTCCAGCACCCGGCACATAGCAGGTACTTAATAAATACTTGATTGATTAATAACTCAATTGGTGTCAGAACACACAATCCCTCCTGTAAATCACTTTGTCTGGTATTCCCTTCCTTTGCTATAGCCTGCCCCCATGCCCATGATATGGATGAGGAGATGGGCCTTGAGGGGTTGTTGTTATTATTATTGTCATTATAGTATTATTTTATTCCTGGTAGCCCCACTTTACTTGGCATATAGTAGGTATTCAAACAATGCTTGTTGACTTATTGAAATTATAATCATCTATAATAAGGTATTATATATAATATAATACATAATAAAATAAAATAATATAATAACATATTAATATTCCAGACTGCTGCTTCATTGCACTGCTTGGTTTATATACATGTATACAAAGATATATGCATGTATGTGTGTATTTATTAACTTTATATTTATACTGCATATATTTTTATATGTACTTCTTGTTCTAGAATGTATAAAATCCACTTAACTTCTTTTGGCCATGATTTCCCATTTAAAAGGAGCATAATGATATCAGCAACTCCTAACTTATTGAAGCTGAGTTACTTGATGTAATTGGTTCTTTGAACCCTGAATAGGAAAGGTATACACTCTTTTATCTCTCAGATCCAAGGCAATTCTGTGCTCAACGGCTAAACACTAATCAGAAATTGGCTTTTTCGAGTTTGATGAGTTTGACGTCAGTTAACAACCAGACTTTGGACCCGGACAGCCCTGTAAAAGCAAGCGAAGGTTGAGAGAAGCATCATTTCCTTCTAGGATTGCCAAAGGAAAGTATCCAAAATGAAATCTTTCTTCTTACTCTCCTGCCTGCTCCTTTTCATGGCTCCTGGTAAGAAACTTCATTTTTCTTTAAGGACTTTTAGCCATTGTTGGAAATGGACTAAGTAGCTTTGGTTGGCATTGATGTGTCCAGAGTAACTGAGAGTGGCCTAACATGGCAGACGGATAGGAATTGAGATCTAGAGAAGAACTGCAATGTTTACCATCCTAGACCCTAACACAGAATATTTTTATCTGTGACAAAGAGGGTTATTGAAGGTGGTGGCAGAACTGATTTATTTTTTTTTAATCTAGAATTATGGAATTCAGCAAACTAGGATTCATCATGGAGACTATCGAAAGCAAACAGCTGAATAGCCCCTTCCATGCTTCTAATATCTCCATACCAGATCCCAGGACAGCTCCTTGAATGATAATAACAACAGAGCTCATGTTAATATAGTATTTTAAGGTTATAAAGTACTTTTCATACAAAAATCCTGTGAAGTATATAGCATAAAGTTTGTTATCCTGTTTTACAGATAAACAAACAAACTAAGAGAGATTGTGACTGGCCTGTGGCCAAATGATGATGATGATGATAATTAATATATAACCCATTAAGGTCTTCAAAGTGCTTTATATGTTATCTCATTGGATCCTCACAACCTACACTGTGAGATAGGAACTATTATTATCCCCCATTTCACAGATGAGGAAACCAAGGCTTATAAAACTTAACTTGTTCATGGTCACAAAGCTGGTGAGGCGGGATTTGAATTCAGATTTTTCTGACTTCGAATCCAGTTCTCTGT
The DNA here is from genome assembly GCF_011100635.1 of Trichosurus vulpecula. NCBI lineage: Eukaryota > Metazoa > Chordata > Mammalia > Diprotodontia > Phalangeridae > Trichosurus > Trichosurus vulpecula. The sequence continues at coordinate 330,520,964 of NC_050574.1, forward strand.
CCACCATGTCATCTAATATACAGGTACTAAGTGTCAGAGAGTCTTTTCCTGACTTCAGTTCTAGGGAACTTTCTGCCCTAATAACAATCAGAGTGAATTCATTATAGTGGGTAAAAACTCCCCTCCCTAAATTACATGTGGATTTGACACAACAGGTATAGTCAATCTAACTACTAACAGGCTTAAAAAAAAAGGAACACCATTAGGCACAGCTCATCCCATAAAAAACTATGTGATAAAGGAGGAGGAGAATGACCAATTATTGTAACAGTTAAGATTTTGCAGGTTCATTGGGAAGTTTTGTAATATGTTAATGACAAAGCAGAAACATAATGCATAACATAAAGAGTATGCTTATCTTCTTGTTGACTGAGGCAGGCATAATTGTAATGTAAATTAGATGTGCTGATGTTTTATTAAGCTAATTTGAGTAGAAAGCCTGGGTGTGTGACCTTAGAGGCAGCAGGTGGTGTTATGGAAAGTACACATGATTTGGAGTAAGAGGACCTGGGTCTGATTGTTAGCTCTGCTTTTCAACCCTAAGTCCTATCTATGATTGGTTCAGGGAAATCTAGAAATTGTTTCAAAGAAACAAGAGGTTTGATAAGATGTGAAAAGAACTAACACCTATTTTTGAGAAGCTAGAGGTAAGGGCTGAATGTACGACTGCAAGGAGTGAACATCAGAAAAGTATTGAAAATTGGAGTGGAAAGAGATGTCTAGTAGTTTAGAGTAGCTGGTGGGCTGAGAGAGCTATGAAGGTTGAAGTTGGTTGAACATGACATCAGGAAATATTACTCTTTTAAGTGTTAACATTACAGTACATAACATAATTATTAACTTTGAAATTAACAGTAAGGCATGGACAACCCACAAAATAAAGATTTTACTTCCTCATGACCTAGAGATCCTGAAAAAAAAAGATCATAGAATTTAGAGCCTATGGACCCCAAAGATCCTACCCTCTTATTCTATAAACAAGAAAACTCAGATTGAGAGGCGAAAAAAAAAAAACCCCAAGTTAACAAAGATAAACTGGGCTGTGGGTTAAAAGCAAAGCCAGAACTAAGACGTGAAACTGGTGATCCTTGTCATAGCCTGACTCCTACGATAGTTAGGCTGAGCCACGTCTACCATAACACCTAATTTTTTTTCTGGCTTGAGTACCCTAGACTATGTGTTTGTAACATATTCTGAAGTTCATTTTGTGTTGATTCCTTCCTCCTTCGGATGTAGTAAAGCAGTATCTCACTCCATCCACCTGACAGAGCAGGTATTAGGAAGGCAAGACAAATGGCAGAGAAGTCCTGGATAGAAGTCAAGGACATAGTCCTAAAGGTGTAATCCTAGGTTCATAGCATCATCCATCTACCTAGACACGGAAGGGACCTCGGAGGCTGTCTGGTCCAATCCCCTCATTTTACAGATGGGAGAACTGATGTCCAAATAGGGCAAGTCATTTTCCCAAGATCAAGCAGTTACTAAGTGGTGCTCTTTTCACTGTATCATGATATATCATGATCCTTCCTGGAAGAGACAATAAAAAAAAACTTCCAAGGTTCCTTGGATACTGGTGGTGGCAAAAGGTCTCCAAATGTTGAAATGAAAAGCATAAAATCTTAGCATTGGAAAAGATATGGGAGAGTCAATGCCATAGCCGTCATCAATCAACAAGTATTTATTAAGTGCATACTGTGTTTCGGGAACTCTGCTAGGTTCTGGGGATACAAAGATGAAAAAAGAAAAAATCCCTGCCCACAAGGAATTTATAATATTATACAAAATATAGACAAAATTATTTTATTAACTTGTTTTTGGAGGAGGGAGGAAATAGCTTGGAGGCAGGGTAGGGAAGGTCCCAAGAAGAAGGTGATGTTTGGGCTGAACTCTGAAGAAAAGCAGGAATTCTAAAAGGTCTGGCACAGTTCCTGACATGTAGTAGGTGCTTAATAAATATTGACTAATTGAGAAAAAAATACGTTACAGGTATGAGACATAGCCTAGGCAGAGGCACTAAGATGGGACATGAAGTATCATGTATGCAGAACAGCTAGAGGAACAATTTGGCTGGATCATAGAGAGTAAGAATGAGACGAATGAAAAATAAGATTGGGAAGGTAGGGTGGAATCTGGTTGTGGAGGGTTTTAAAAGCCAGAGTCTGTACCTAATTCTAGAGGTAGTAGGGAGCTGTTGGACTTTTGCTTTAGGAAAAACGTTTTGGCAGCTACGTGGAGAATAGATTGGAGGTGGAAGAAGATTGAGGTAGGGAGGTCGGTTAGGAGGCTACTGTCCAGGTGAGAGGCAATTAGGCCCTCAACTAAGTTGGTAGATTTGTGAATAGGAAGAAGGGAATGGATACAAGAGGTGATGGAGCAGTAGAGAGAAGACTTGGCAACTGATTGAATGTGTGTGGTGAGGGAAAGGAAGGAGCCAAGGAGGACACTAAGACTGCAAATCCAACAGACTGGAAGAATGATAGTGAAAGAGGGAAAGGGAACTTTGAAAGAGGAGCAATGCTGGGGGTTCTGCCATTTGGGAGTTGCCTTAGGCCTGTTTTTGTTTTCATACCTACCTTGAGCAATTTATTTTCAAACCAAAGGACATAGTTATATTTGAGATAAAAAAAAGTTTTTCCCCTTGTTGCAGAATTCTACAGATTTTTCCTGTGTCTGAAGAAGGAAGCAGCTGACTTGGGCTTCAGAAATATACTCCTGAACCTTATAATAATAATAAAATATATACTAAGAGGAGTTCACTCTTCTCTAGCACTTAGAGGTTTACAAAGCTCTTTCCTCACAATAAACCTGTGGGAGGGGAGGTGGAAGTATGACAGCATTTCAGTCAGAAGGAAACCCGATGCCATCTAGCGAAGTCCGTACCTGAATAGGAACCTTATCTATATCCAACTTCCTCTAGAGAACCGGCGGAGAAGGGTGGTGGGGGGTGCTGGTGACAGGGAGTGGGGGTGAGGGGTAGGGACTATTTTACTCAATATTAATGCTTGGCCTAATTCTTATAGGCAAAGATTTAATTGGATGGCTCTGTTCTATTTTTAAAAATTAAATACATTTTTAAATGGTTAAACATTGCCATCATTTCTTATAAAAAAGTTATTTTCCATTTGACTGATTTATTAAGTACCTACCAGGGGTGGGGCCTCAAGGCCAGTTGCTGGGGATACAAAAACAAAAAGAAAACAGTCCCTTTCTTCCAAGAGGTTCCTCCCTAAAGTTTGGAAGTAAGGGGCATCTTTTAATTAATTTATTTATTTTTAGTTTTCAAAATCCACTTCCATAAGCTTTTGAGTTTTACATTTTCTCGGCCTTCCTCCCCTCCTGAAAATGGCATGCAATCTGATATAGGCTCTACATATACCTTCATATTAAACATATTTTCAGATTAGTCATGTTGTAAAGATGATTAATGTCGTACCAGAAGCAAGTGAGACACTCCACAGAGTATAAGTTTTAAATGGAGAATTTATTAGCCGGCGTCCATTCGGGGCAATTGACAGCCCAAATCAAAATGGCTCCGCATTGAAGTGAAAGAGTAGTTTATATAGGAAATTTACATGCCAGGTCACAGGGTGGTCTGGGGGTACAGGAACAAAGGTCCTGACAGATCACAGATTCTAACTGGTTATTGTTAAGTGGGATAATCTTATCTATTGACATTCCAGGGATGTTTGCTAGACTCCAAAATGTCTGAGTCCACTCTTTATTATGCAAACTGAGGTTTTAGTTAGGGGCTGGGGGCAGGGCTTTTCTAGCAATAGCTGGCTACTCAGGTATCACATTAGAACCAATGGGAGGAAGCATAAGAAAGAAGAAACAAAACAAAACAACATTACAACAAAAAAAAAGAGAGCAAATAGTCTGCCTTCAGACTCCATAGTTCTTTCTCTGGATGTGAATAGCATTTTCCATCATGAATCTTTTGGGATTGTCTTAGATCTTTGCATTGCTGTGAAGAGCCAAATCTATGAAAGTTAGTCATCATATAATGTGGCTGTTACTGTGTACAATGTTCTCCTGGTTCTGCTCACTTTACTCAGCGTCAGTTCATATAAGTCTTTCCAGATTTTTCTGAAGTCTGCCTGCTCCTTATTTCTTATGGAACAACAGTATTCCATTACATTCATATACCACAACTTGTTCAGCCATTCCCCAATTGATGGGCATCCTCTCAATTTCCAGTTCTTGGGCACCACAAAAAAGCTGCTATAAATATTTTTGTACATGTAGGTCCTTTTCCCACTTTTATGATCATTGAGGGATATTTTTAAGATTTTCCTTTTTCAATAGCAGCAAAATTCTAACTTCTTTCACCAACTGTCACATCTCATTTGATGGAGAAAAAAAAAATTTCTACTTTCCATCTTGAAGCTTTTTAGCGTATTGTTACCAATGGATCCCATCCCCTGTTCCCATGTTGTATTTTTGCAACTATGGACATGTATGGTATCAACTCTTGGTCTTTGCTGCAGAGGCTGAATATAATTATTTTGAACAGCTGATTTGCTTGAGGAACCAGACTTTCCAATTCTAAGGGTTAAAATATTCAAACAAAAGCAGAACCTCTCCGGGACTATCTCAGCTAAAATCACCTAACTCCCACTCTCCAGGTCCTAGTTTGCATAAAGATACACCTTTGTCATGTTCTCTGCACAACATCCAAAATTTCTTCCCCTTAAGAACTTAACCAAGTTCTGGATTGGGCAAAACCAGCCATTCACAAATGGGAATCATAAGCAGATCCTATTAGGAAAGGAAATAGGAACAAAAAGTCAGGACAAATTTGGCCATGTGGAAGCGGGGTGGTGGTGGTGGTAGTGGTGGCATGATTCAGAGTTGTAATAAGTGGGAGTCATCATAGGCTTCTGAGAACGGAATCGATGCTATTGAAATGAAGCTAATAGGAATCCTACTGCTTAAGAGGAGGTTAAGGGCTGTGTTAATTGGGAAGAGGCAGATGGACCAGCCAGGATACTATTGCCATTGGCTCTGCCTGGAGATGATGCTAGATTAAGCCAGGAAAAAGAGATAAGCTATGCAAGAAAAGCAACTAAACTATCCATCCCCTTTGACCTCAAAAGGTCAAAAACAGAAACAAAGGTCCTATGGTCACTTTTTGTGGAAGCGAAGAACTGGAAATGAAGCGGATGCCCACTGATTGAGGGAATCATATATGAATATAAGGGAATATTATTGTGTGGTAAGGAGTGATGAATGTGAAGAATCTGGAGAAGGCTGGGGAGATGGCCATGAATTGATGCATGGCAAAATAAGCAGAACTAAGAGAATGATACGCATAACGACTACAACAATGTAAAAAGAGATCATTAAAAGAAAGTCGAGTACCTGAAAACCCAATAAAGGTCCCAGAGAGTAAATAAGAAAACATAAACTATATACTCCGCTAGCATCAGAGAAGGGACTACTTGGACAGACAGATATCATTACTGCATTTCATATTGGTTTGCCCAATTGTTTCTCTTTTTCACAGAGGAGAGTTCAGGCTGAGGTAGGGCCAGAAAGGAAGATGGCGTAAAAACAAAAGGCATCAATGAAATATATTTAAAAAAAAAAAAGGAAATAGAGGATAAGAAGTTGTCCAAATCAAACACCTTCCCACTATATGATATGAGGAAACATAAGTCAAACTAAGTAGGCATCTTCCCCTCCTCCTTCACAAAAATGTGTCTGTCTTGGGAGTTTCCAAGGAGCTGAGATCCTTGTATAAATTCTGTTCAACTAGTGTCCAGTAATTTGTATTAACTAAATTCCTTCTCTGATGTCTATCTTCTGAATTCAAATTTGGTATTTCGGTCTCATTAGGCGCTGTTCAGACTGAGAACTTCGAAACTGCCCCGACAGCATCCACACAGAGCCCGGACCTGACCACGGCCCCGCCACCAGCCTCCACGCAGGAGCCGCCCTGGACCACGGCCCCCCCAGCAGCCTCCACGCTGGACTCGACAGCGGCCCCGCCACCAGCCTCCACGCAGGAGCCGCCCTGGACCACGGCCCCCCCAGCAGCCTCCACGCTGGACTCGACCGCGGCCCCACCACCAGCCTCCACGCAGGAGCCGCCCTGGACCACGGCCCCCCCAGCAGCCTCCACGCTGGACTCGACCGCGGCCCCGCCACCGGCCTCCACGCAGGAGCCGCCCTGGACCACGGCCCCCCCAGCAGCCTCCACGCTGGACTCGACCGCGGCCCCGCCACCGGCCTCCACGCAGGAGCCGCCCTGGACCACGGCCCCCCCAGCAGCCTCCACGCTGGACTCGACCGCGGCCCCGCCACCGGCCTCCACGCAGGAGCCGCCCTGGACCACGGCCCCCCCAGCAGCCTCCACGCTGGACTCGACCGCGGCCCCGCCACCGGCCTCCACGCAGGAGCCGCCCTGGACCACGGCCCCCCCAGCAGCCTCCACGCTGGACTCGACCGCGGCCCCGCCACCGGCCTCCACGCAGGAGCCTCCCTGGACCACGGCCCCCCCAGCAGCCTCCACGCTGAACTCGACCGCGGCCCCGCCACCAGCCTCCACGCAGGAGCCGCGCTGGACCACGGCCCCCCCAGCAGCCTCCACGCTGAACTCGACCGCGGCCCCGCCACCAGCCTCCACAGCAGCCGTCCCGCAGGGCCCGGACTCGATCACGGCCTCCACAGCAGCCGCCACGCCGAGCCGGGACCTGACCACGGCCGCCCAGCCAGTATCAAAAACCACACAAGCTGCCACTCAAACTCCAACAACTTCTGGTAATAATCCCACAGCAGTTAAGAAAATTACCCTCCTCATACCGGTCAACAGCAAAGAACAGTCTCTGAGTAACCAGGAAAGCCTTGGGGAGGTTGTAGGCTGCCTGACTAAGGAGCTTTCTCTCAAGCAGTAAAATAGCAGCGTAGTAGTAAATGAAGAGCCCTGGGGATGCTTCCCTCTGTCCATTCAATGGCTCACTATAGCTTTCTTGTTCCCTCACTGCCTGTACACCTCCCTTTATTGCCTAAGCTTCTCCTAGCTCCGCCAACCCACTTTTGTGAGTCCCAGGAGCAGAAAGCCCCATCTCCATTCAGAGGGAGTGAACATCTGTGGGCCTATATTTTGGGAGGAAATAAACATTTATTAAGTGCTTGCTACGTGCCAGGCACTGTGCTAAATGTTTTACTGATATCATCTCACTTGATGTTCACAGTAACTCTATGAGGGAGTTGCTCCGACTCCCATATTGCTGTTGAGGACACTGAGGCAGTAGGATTTAGTGACTAGCCCAGGATCACACAGCTGATAAGTATCTGAGGCTGGATTAGAGGTTAACCGGGAGAGGTTAGAAGGAGGGGAAAGAAAGATGCCTCTCTGCCCTTGCCTCTTTTCACCAGCTCTATGAGCATGGGGCCTTTGTGGTAACCATTTCAGTTTTAGAGAAGGCCTGAACACAGGCCTAGCAGGCAAACTGGTCATAGTCCTGCCGAACCTGGCCTTCCACTTTCACCTTGTGCTGGCAGGTCACAGGCCGTGCCATGAGATTTGGGTTTGGGGGGAAAACTGTGCAATCCCCTGACAGAACCTTTGTTAGAGACTCAGATGCTTTGGAGACACCACCTCCAAACGTGCCTTTCTAGTTGTTTTTTTCAGTCTGATCCTTCGTGACCCCATTTGGGGTTTTCTTGGTAGGGATGCTGGAATGGTTTGTCATTTCCTTCTCCCGGGTTAAGTGACTTGCCTAGGGACATGCAGCTACTAAGCATCTGAGGCCAGATTTGAACTCAGGTCTTCCTGACTCCAGGCCTAGTGCTCTATTCATTTCACACCTAGCTACCCTGAAGTTCAGAGGCCTGGCTTCTAATTCTGGCTCAGTAGCTGATTTGCTGTGTGACCTTGGGCAAATCACCTAAAGCCTCTGAGCCATCCTTCTGAAGGTTTGGTGCAGCTCGCCCTGAGAGCTAGGGCAGAAGAGATATGGTTAGAAACAGAGAATTAAAGTACGGGGGGTCTTCTAGTTCAATCAATTTATTTTCCAGGAGAGAAAGTCAAGGCCCAGAGAAGTCAAGCAACTTGTCCAAGGATACACAGTGTCACCTCAAGTCAGAGCAGGGACTAGAACTCAGGTCCTCCCCACTTTATACTGATGTAATGCTTTAGGATCACTTTTGAAGACTCCCACCTACCTTCTCTCCTACAGATGTAGAGCTAGAAAGAATTTAGATGACATCAAATCCAAACCTCTCATCTGGGAAAAGTTTGATGGCTTGTCCAGGGTCCCACAGGCACTAAGTATCCGAGGCAGAATTCAAACTCAAACATTCCGACACCAAGCCCCATGCCCTATCCACTGGGCCACCTGACTGCCTTTATACCCCCAAGTGCTTTTGTTACACTTGTTTTTTTTTTTTTCTGGGGCCCAGAGGACAGAGTTATTGACTTGCACGGATTTAGAACTGGAAAGGACCACAAAAGACATGTGGTGACTAGATTCTATTCCAGTCTCCTTATTGTATGGCTGAGAAAACTGAGGCCTGAGGTGTTGTGACTGGACCAAAGTCACACCTCTTATAGTTCTATGAATCTAGACCCTGGAATACCACCTCACTCTTCTTCCACCTCCAGGCTCCTATGGTCCCCACCCTGCATACACTTCCTCATTTCTTTAGCCAACACCGGGAGAACAAAAGAAAAGTCACCAATAGTCCCATTGGACTTTAGTGATCAGGATGCATATCAGCCTGTCCTTTGGCCTGTAATAAGTGTAATTTTTCAGCATATACCCAGATAGACATAGAAAAAAAGACAGACAGACAGAAACACAGAGACGGAGAGAAAGATGGAGAGAGACAGAGAGAAAAGAAGAACATTTATTTTTATTCCTTCAAAGATCTGAATTGGATAAAATTTTACCCAGTGGTTTAAATGAAATCTGCCTAGAAGTAGAGGGAAAAGCAAGAAGACCCTTCCCATTCAAAGATTCCTGGAAGGGATCAGAAACAGAAATTGTTTTATTCTTTATTACATCTAGGCCCTGTCTACTGATTTCTGAAGCTAACTGGCAACAAGGCATTTGGGGTCAGCAGGAAAATAAAGTGGGTGGGCAAAAACTGTCAGCAAAGCCTTGTATGTGTTGCTTTCCCTTCTGAGAGGTAAGATGCTGAGCCATTGAAGACATGGGCCCGAGACATGTATACAGATGCAGGAGGGCACAGTTATTGTGATGTCTGACTCTTAACTAGCTTAACCGTGGGTGAAGTCATAGTGAGTCCTTCCGCTTTTCCATTTTCTATCCTAGTTCTCGATGAAACTTGTACAGAGGAGACGTGTCATGGTTCTTCTATCTGTGTAAGTCTGAGCACCAAGTCCTTTTGCGTGTGTCCGGAAGGGTATTACTATAATGACTCCGATTGTAACCAAGGTATGTTTGTACCCCATGCTGCCTGTAACGGAAAAACCAAATCTTATTAAAAGAAGCACACGCGCGCGCACACACACACACGCACACACACACGCACACACGTACTCCCCTCTGATTTAACCAGTATAGCGAACTCCCTCCACCAATGTAGTTTTTTTTTTCCAATTCATTTGTAGCTTACATATGATTTTAGCAAGTTTTCTAGGGTATGGAGAAGCTCAGTGACTTTTGTCCGTGGTCACACAACTAGTATGTGTCAGAGGCAGGATTTGAACCCCGGTCTTCCTGTCTTAAAGAGGGCTTCACTTCCTCTACCATACCCATGCTTCTGTTTCCTTGTCCCTGAACCACTGAGGCAAAAATAATTCGTGAATTCAAGTAATTATGGGAAAATATAAGTAGCACTTTCAGTTACTGAATTATCAAAGAAGGGTAAAAGAGTATCTTCTTTGGACTAACCAGGCAAATCAAGGACCAGGACAAAATAATTATTTATTTAACTTCAGAGAATATATAGCTCTCTGCCACTAAGTCAAGATGGCTGGACATTTCTATTGTATTAATCTGCCTTAACCAGCTAATTTTTTTAACTGACTTTTAAAAGTAAGAGCCCAAGGAAATATTCCCTTGAAACCAGAGCAGAAGTAGAAGGAAATTGAGAGACTATTTAATTCAGCCAGATGAGACAACTGAGTCCTGAAGAAATAACTAAGGCTGCGTGGCTTATTAGTGACAGTGTTGGGTTTAGAACTCAGATCTCTTGACTCCTAGTCCAAGAGTCTCTCAGATGTGCCTTAACCCAACTGTTCCTTGGCCTAGTCTACAACTTTCTGTTGAACTAGAGTTTAGATTTCTTTTCAGGGTACTTCATACTATTAATGTTGTTGTTGCCTGACACTTCATGACCCATTTGGGGTTTTCTTGGCAAAGAAACTATAGCGGTTTGCCTTTTTCCTTCTCCAGCTCCTTTTACAGATGAGGAAACTGAGGCAAACAGTGTTAAGTGACTTGTCCAGGGTCACACAGCTTAGAGATCATTTGAGGCCAGAGAGGTTCTTCATACTCAGGGAGATGAGCCTTCTAGACTCCAGGCCCAGCACTCTATCTACCATGCCACCCAGCTGCTCCTGTAAGATAAAATGGGGCAGGTTCAAAGAATGAATTCAGGCAGAGTGCTATGAGAACTTTGAGGAAGGAGAAATCACTTTCCCTTTGGGGGCTTGATGGGGGGATGTGTGTATCAGAAGTCAGAGAAGGGTTCATGAGAGGTGACCCTTAAAATGGACCTGAAAAAAAGGTAAAGGCTTTGCTAGAGAGAATCAAGAGTAAGAAGAGCCCTTTCCAGGCAGAGAAACAAAAAATGAGGACAGTGGGAGGGAAGACTCCCAGGAAGGACAATTTGGCCAGAATATGTGAAAGGAAGTGTCAGGGAAGAAGGCTGAAAGTAGATTATGGAGGCCCTCCCGTGTCAAAACGTGGAATTCACACATACTGCCCCCATAGGCAATGGGGGAGCCACTGAAAATTTCTGGGTACATTTTTGGTATGACCATTGCATTAGGAAGGTGATTCAGGTGGCAGCATATGGAATGGTTTAGAGGGGATAGACTGGACCCAAAAAGACTGGTCAGGGGCTGCTAAAAGAGTTTAATTCCTCTTTCACCTGACAGTTCTTCAAAGGCTTGAAGAGGCCTATCATGTGCTCCCGTAATCTTCTCTACTTGATGTTAAACCCTGCTTTGGGGAAGATTAAAAAACTCTTTACCTGAGTAATATGTCATCCATACATTTATTTTCAGGAAGAACATTCCCTGGGATAATTACACTGCTATGGGAATTATCAGGCCTGGATGACAAAACCTCCGTAAACTATCAGAATTTACATTTCACAATAGTAGATTTGGTAAGTTATATTTTAATCTTTACAAATATTCTTAGAGGTCTTTACGTGGATTTTGCCCTTGTAATGGTAATAGTAACTCACAATTTTATCTGGTCTTTTAAGGATTTTGAAGCAATCTAATATTCATGGTCTCATTTGACCCTTACAAAAGCCCTTTGAGGCAGGTGTTATTTATGAAGAACCCGAGGCCCAGAGAGGTTTATATCCTTGCCCAGAGACACACAACTATTAAGTGGCTGTGATTGAACCAAGGTTCAACTGACTTAAGTCCAGCAATTTAGTTGCTACACCCTGTTGCTTTGGGGGAAACTAAGCCCAATTGAGAAAATCATTAAAAAAATAGATAGAGGAACAATTAGATGATATTTTAAAAATTAAATGACTTAATGATTTTGAAAAGACAGCTTCCCCCCACCCCAAAAGGCAACCAAAAAAAATGATACCGCACACTTTCTTTTTAAATTCTAAAAGTTGTCATTTTCCATTTCTCAGCTTCATTGTAACTCATCTTGGACGGAAATAGAATTTGAATTCATGTAAGAATTCATGTAGAATTTGAATTCATGAATTCATGCAATTCAATATAAGCACAAGATGTATTTTTTTCTGAATTAGTTATGGTTTCGTTCTATAAGGATGACTAGCCAAGGTGAGAAGAAGCACTGGTTAGTGGAAAGAGTGTTTGACTTGGAATTAAAAACCTTCCAGGCCGTCCTTCTAACCCTTACTGCTAATTTGGTGCAATGTACAATGTACTCTCTATTTTCTTTCTTTTTTTTGAGGCAATTGGGTTTAAGTGACTTGCCCAGGCTTACAGAACTAGTTTGAACTCAGGTCCTCTGGATTCCAGAACCGGCACTCTAACCACTGTGCCACCTCACTGCCCCGATGTAGTGCACTCTTAAGAATAATCATTAGGGACCTAGGGTCTCCCAATATAGACATTTACTAAATGGTAACTTCGAGTTGCAAGCCCATACTCTTAAACTAGTATTTAATTGGGTTATGTTTTCTAGAACATGCCACTCTACTAAGAATAAGGCCACTAAACTATTATGTTTAATTCATTAATTTAATAAGCATTTGTTGAGTGCCAACTAGGGGGTACCCTGATAAGAGCTGTGTGTTTCACTGTTTCTGTTGAGGGTATTATCACCTTTCCAGGCACGAGGTTGACAATCAGGGGGCCATCCTTGATTCTTCACTCTCCTTTACCTAGGAGGACACTGGTAAATGTTTAATGACCAGCTCTGGGACACATTAAAAAATGTCATCTGCATAGTTAACATCTTCTCCATCCTTTTCTAAGACTACTGCAATAGCCTCTCAATTGGTCTCCCTCCCTGCCTTGTCTCTCCCCACTCCAATCCAGCTTCCACACAGCTGCAAAAGGGATTTTGGTAAAAAGCAGGTTAGACCAGGTCATTCCCCCATTTAATAAACTCGGGGCACTCTCTATTACCTTGAGGATCAAATGGAAACTCCTTTGTTTGGCATTTAAAATCCCTCACACTCTGGCCTTATTAGTATACATCATTTCCCTTTATATGCTAAAGGATTGAGCCAAATTGACCTTTTATTATTCTTCAAATACAACCCTCCATTTCCTATCCCATACTTGAAATATAACACCTCCATGCCTGTGCTTTCTTCCATTCCTAGAATGCGTTCCCTTTTCGCCTCTACCTCTCAGACTCCCTATCGTCCTTTGAAATTCAGATCAAGTGCTACCTTCTATAGGAGTTCTTTCCTAATCCCTCCAACCCAACACACACACACACACACACACACACACACACACACACGATTGCTAATATCTTCCCCCTCGAAATCACCTTAAATTAATTTTGTTTATGTAGTGTATATTTGTGTGTGTATACATACACAAAAGTGAAATGATCCCTACCCTCAAGGAGGTTACAGAGACAATATGTGTATATACATGCATGCATATATATGGAGAGACAGAGAGAGAGAGACGCAGAGAGAGAGAGAGGCAGAGAGAGAGATGGAGAGAGAAAGAGACAGAGAGAAAGAGAGAGAGAGAGATAGAGAGAGAGAGAGAGAGAGAGAGAGAGAGAGAGAGAGAGAGAGGAAGGAGAGAGGAGAGAGATAAAGGAGAGAGAGAGAGAGATGTTTTTTAAATCTCCAGGGACTAACCCTCTACATAGCACTTAATGAATGCTTATCAATTGAAGAAATAGAAAACAACGTCCATGAACTCCATGAGTTGAAATTTTTCTTGGAGAAACACAATATATAGCCTAGGAACAATAAAAGAATAAATATAAAGACATGCATGAGCAAGTTGTTTGTCAGTGTGGAAGTGTGTGTTTGTATTTGCACTGATTGGGACACAATACTGGGGCACAATCAGAGTAGGGTAAGGTTAAAGGAAGTTTTCTTGAAGAAAATACATCTGGAACACAAAAGAGCAGAAAGGAAGCATTTTCCCTGGTAGGAACAGCACAAGCAAAGGCTTAAAAACAGAGAAGTAAAGGCCATGGTACCAATTTGGTTATTGTGAAAATGGTAAAAGTAAAAGATTAGAATTTTAAATTGTAAACCATACCTAGTGGTCAGGGGCTGTGGCTGTGGCTTTACAGAGCAGCCAACATATTATGATCCAGTCTTTTCTTCTACATCTCTCTTCCATGCACCCAACTCCCCAGCCAAATGGACTATTTACCATTCCTTACCATTGCCTTGTAATTTTCCCACTTCCATGCCTTTGTTCACACTGTTTCCTCTGCCTGGAATGCTTCCTGTGTGCATGTGCACGGATCTGTGTGGAAGTCACACACACACACACACACACACACACACACGGTGTACACCTCCCTCATTTCTATCCAAATCCTGCTCATCCTTTATGTCCCAACTCAAATGCAAACTCCCCCATGAAGTCTTTCCCAGTTGCCTTCAGCTGGAAGTGATTTCTCCTTTATCTGAACACGTAGCTCATTAAGGGAGCATTGGATTCTCTCTCTTCTAATACTAAAAGTATTCTACCTGGAATTATAATTATTTGTATACAGATAGAAATACCACCCACTATATTGTAACCTCCCTGAGGCCAGAATCTTCCTCTGATCCATCTTTTCCATCCTGTGTAGTGCGTATTCCAGCTCTGTAAACACAGAAGATGCTCAATAAATGTTTATTTAATGAATTAATAAATATAAGATAAACTATAAAGAACTATTACACATAGAAATGTTTGACAAATGTATACTATTCTGTGCATTTGAAACTGGAAAAACAAACTTAGTTGAATTAATCACTTTATTTCTCTAATTATATTTTTATCTGTGTAGATGTTTTGAGATAAAGCTTCCATTAGAAAATCATAGAAATGAGAGGATCTTGGAAATTATCTAACTCCCTCATTTTACTGGTGAGGAAACTAAGATGGAGTGACTTACCCAAGATTACATAGTGAGTTTGAGGCAGAGCTGTCATCGCAACTCGGGTTTCCTGACTTCAAAATTCAATGCCCTTTTAAATGAAGCATGTTGCGTCTCTCTCCCTGAATCAATTATATTAGTTCATATATACATATATGTGTGTATATATGTATGTATGTAAATGTATACATACACACACACTCATATACATAAGTATGTGTATATTGTGATTGTGTGGTTTGTCCTTTGCTTTCGAAGAGGAGCATGACATCAGGGAGATGATAACATGACTTGCAATTCACTGATTTGAGTGAGAGAGGGCTATGCAAGGTCACCAACCTCACTTTCTCCTCCAGAGCCATCTGGGTCCAGTGGCCTGATATCAATCAGGATGACCGGAGATGCCCCAGATGTACCTTGGCCCTTTCTTAGCTAAGGTCTTTTCAAGTTCTCACTCTGTGTGCGGCCATGCCCATTCAGTGAACAGGACTCTTTAAGAAGTGCATCAAGGGATGGCCCTTTTAATAAAAAAAAGAAAAAGGAATCAACCTGGGGGGAGGACCCTCAGGGTTGCTGGCCTCTCCCCTTCTCCCTTCCCCTCCCATGCCCTTCCCTCCTCTTGCCTTACCTGAGTGCTCTGCCCAAAGGAACAGAAATTTTAATGGCCCAAAGCTACCAAGTTAACTTCAGGTTTACTGGCTAGATTTCCTTCTCAAAGATCAAGCCTTAAACCCAATTCACTCTGGATCTCATGGATTGGACAGCAATAGGTCCCTTCCCAAGCACCACTTAATGGTTACTCCTGGCTCAGAGTGAATGTCAATAGTATGTATATATACACACACATACACATATAATCTCATTTGAGCTTTACTCTGACCCTCTGAAGTACTTGCTATTATCTACATTTTACAGACGAAGAAACTGAGGCCCAGACAGGTTAAGTTATTTGCCTTTGGTCATGCGACTCTTAGGTATCTGAAGCAGGATTTGAACCCGGGTTCTTCTGACTTCAAGTTAAGAACTCTAGCCACCATCTCATGCTGGATAATAAGAACAACAGAAATATAACTAGTATTTATATAGTACCTATTGTGTGACAGACGCTGCGCTAAATACTTTACAAATGTTATCTCATATTATCCGTACAACAACTCTGAGAGGTAGGTGCTGTTACTTATCTCCATTTAAAGTCAAGGAAACTGAGGCAAACAGAGGATAAATGACTTTCTTGGGGCCACTTAGCTAGGAAAGTGACTGAGGCCAGATTTGAACTTGGCTTTTTCTGACTCCAAACCCAGGGCTCTGTCCGCTGCACTACCTAGTACTACATAGAAGAGAAGTAGCGACAAAAGTGTACTTTAAGGGAAAAAACTGCATAAATGTCTAAGTGGTGACAAATGATGTCAAGCTCATTTCTGTTGGTACTTAAATTTCACTTTTATACGATCATAATAGTGATCAAAATTATTCTTCTCTTTTATAGATTGGGTCTGCCTTTGCCAATGACCCTACATTTGGACAAGCAGTGATTCTCAGCCTACAGTAAGTTGGGGTTTGCTTCTGTCCTAGTTTCCCCCAAAGGTCTGTGCTGCTTCATTTCTCTGTCATTCTTGCCACAAAACATCATTTTTAATCTTCCCTTAATGCCACTGCCTGGATGTGTGGAAATGGGAAAAACAACTTCTTTTTAAAACTCTTTCTAAAAAAGGGGGCCAAGATTTGTTCTGCACACTGTAAGGAACAGATTTTCTGATTCAGGGCTTCCTGACCAAACAAACAGAAATAATTTTTAAATTACTGCTTCTCCTCCCTACTTCTTCCTTGGAAACAAGACTTTTTTGTTGTTCAGTTGTTCTAGTTGTATTCAACTCCTTGTGACCTCCTTTGGAGTTTTCTTGGCAGGGATACTTGAGTGGTTTACTATTTCCTTCTACAGCTCATTTTACAGCTGAAGGGTTAGGTGACTTGCCCAAGGTCACACAGCTAGTAAGTTTCTGAGGCCAGATTTGAACTCATGAAGTTGAGTCTTCCTTACATCAGTCCTGGCACTCTGTCCACTGGGACACTTCAGCCCTAGGGGTGATAGCACGCACTTGTTGGTAATGAAAGCCTGGAAAGCAGTAATCTTTTTTTTTTTTTATCATTTTTATAGTACTTTGAAGCTTGCATAGCACTTTACAAACTTATCTCATTTTGTCCTTATAACAATCCTGGGAGGTAGGTGCTATTATTTTCTCCATTTTATAGATGAGGAAACTGAGACAGAGATTAACTGACTTGCTCAGGGTCACACAACTAGTTTTTTCTGAGGCTGAATTTGAACTCAGGTCTCCCTGACTCTAGGTCCAGTGCTCTATCCACTGTGACAGTAAACTGCCTCCCAAGGGATCATTGGCTAACTCTGATTTCATTGGGAAGGTGGACAGATCCCCTCCAATGTGAGTTAGGTAATTCCATGTCTGGCTAAACTAAGGAGTTTAGGTTTGATTGAATAGAACAAAGGTTCCCAAACTTATTTGGCCTACCACCCCCTTTAAAAAAAATTACTCAGTATTCCTCTAGAAATCTATTTTCTTTAACCCTTAAATGGGTTGTGGGTTTTTTTGGAAATGCGCGTCATTTCAAAAAATATAAAATGAATGTTGTTTAAAATGACACATCTTAAATTTAATAATTTATTGTAAATTTGTGCTTTTTTCCTGCACTGAAATTTTGATGATGCAATATTGAGTCACGTAAGTATTGTATCATAAACAAGTCATTACAGGCACATATTCCTGCTGATACATGCAGGACTTCCCAGCAATGGCCTTGCCTGCCAACACTTGCTTGTTAAGGCCTGTCAGTGGACTTGACCACTGATAGGTTATAACTTGCATTTTGTGTGTTTATTTGGAAAATAGTGTAATCACTACAACTTTAACTTTGTTATACAACAGATGAAACATGTATGAATGGTTTTTCGAAATTTTCTTATCTTCCCTCCTTTCTTTATGCTTCCTTATTTTTATTCACTGCCTCCCAATTATACTTGAGGCTACTACAACCCCCCATTCCTGCCCCCCATCATTCCAGTGCCCCCCAGAGGGGAACATCACCTACTTTAGGAACTTTCTATCAGAAAGTTGAGTTAGATTTCAGGATTGGGGGTAGTAAGTAACTTTCCCTAAGGGTCCTCAAGCATGATCTGTGATTGACTTGGTATTTATCCTCCTCATTTCTTTCCAGAACATTTGAAGCAGCCAGATCTGAAATGCGCAGCGAAGGCCAAGTTAGTGTAACAGTCACAAGCATATTTAGCAAAAGTTCAACCATAACCCTGGAGGAGGTCAGTAAAGCTATTAAGAATGAAGCAGAGAAAGAAGGTTTTTCTTATGAAGGTAAGATTGGCATAATTTCATTTAAAATTCACTGAAAGACCTGCCAATTTGCAAATCCAATTGAGAGCCACATTTGCATGAAATGGGGAAATCAGCTTTTCAAAGAAAGCCCTAAAAATTAAATCCACAGAGAATATCCATATTTCATTTTAGCCAATCACCCCTTTTCCTGCTGTTCTTTGAATCTTCTCAGTTGCCCAGAAAGAATCAAAATGACAAACGGAATTTTCTTCTTTGCTTCTTGAACCCAGGTTCCCATTGCAAGAGTGAAAAGTGGCCAGGGGACAGGGAAATAAAAAAAAAATGAGATGATCATTCCCAGATAGATACATAGCTTTCTAAAGGAGCCAAAAAGCAGATTGAGATTTTTGCCAACTTGGGTTCCTTTCTGTCCTGAGCTTAGATACATGGCACAAATATAATACATTTCTATTGTCACTGACATGGCTTGTGAAAAATAATGCTGATAGAAACTTTGAAAGATCCACTTTGAATAATATTAATATTAATTTTTGTTGTTCAGTTGTGTCCTACTCTTCTTAATTCCATTTTGGGGTTTTCTTGGCAAAGATACTAGATTGGTTTGCTGTTTCCTTCTCCACCTCATTTTTTTTTTACAAATGAGGAAACTGAGGCAAGCAAAGGTTAAGTGAATTGGCCAGGGTCATACAGCTAGAAAGTGTCTGAGGCCAGATTTAAACTGAGGTCTTCCTGACTCTGGACCTAGGGCTCTATACACAGTGCCACCTAATCTGTTTTAAGATCATACCTTCCATAAGGTACTTTTCAATGCAGTGGCAAACAGGGGAAAATTCCTCACATATATTTTTTAAAACAAAATTTTATTGATATATTTTGTTTATATGTCACCTACAAATTTCCCAATATATCTTTTCTCCTCCTCCTCCCAGAGAGTCATCCCTTACAAAGAACAAAAAGGAGAAAATAAAACCAGTTTAGTGAAACTAACCAATACGTTGACTAAGTCTGACATTGCAGTATGCGGTTGGCCACACTCTTAGTTCCTCAACTCTCCATAGAAGAAGGGGATGTACCTTCTCAAATGTCTTCTCTAGGGCCAAGCTTGGTCATTATAATTTCATAGCGTTCATTTTCTATTGTGATGTTGTAGGTATTTTTCCCCCAACAATTAATCAATAAGCATTTATTAGGCACCTACATGCACCAGGCACTGTGCTAAGCCATGATGATACAAAGACAAAAGTGAACCAGTGTCTGTCCTCAAAGAGTTTATATTCTAATAGAGAAAGACAACATATACCATTATAAGCATTACATAATAACATTATAATAATAAGCATGATATAACATTATAAGCATTTTATATACAATATGAATATAAGGTAGTTAAGGAGGAGAGGGCATTAATAACTCAGGGAATCAGCAAAGACTTTGTGTAGAAGGTAATGACTGAACTGACTTTTGAGGGAAACCAGACATATTGGGAGGAGGAGGTAAAGAAATTGATTCCAGGCACAGAGTGCAAAAGTATGGAGGTGGGAAGATGGAGCATTGTGGGTGCAGACAGCAAATAGGTCCATGTAGTTGGATTTTACATTTTGTTGGAACAGTAAGAAGGGCCAAGTTGTGAACGGATTTCATTGCCAAACAAAGGAGTTTTCCTTTGATCTTGAGGTAAGAAGGAACCATTGGAATTTATTGAAGGGGGGGAAGGGTTTAAGAATGACATGGACGGACCAGTGCTTTAGAAAAAACACTTTGGTAGCCAAGAGGAGGCTGGGATGGAGAAGGAGGAGTCTTGAGACAGGGAGACCAAATAAAATTGGTAACCGATGGGATAGACAGGATAGATGAAAATGAGAAGTTGAGAATGATATCAAGGTTACAAACCTGGGAAACTGGAAGGATGGTTGTGCCTCAGCAGCAATTGTCAAGTTCATTAAATGGATGGGTTTAGAGCAATGATAAAAAGTCCTGTTGGACATACTGAGTTTGAGATGCCTACAAGACATTTGGTTCAAAACATCCAGCAAATGTTTGGTGATGTGAAACTGGAGTTCAGGAAGAAGAGTGGGAGGCATTGGCATAAGGATGGTAATTGAACCCGTGGGAGTTGCTGAGGTCACCAAGCAAGTGTGTAGAGAGAAAAGAGTAGGGCTCGCTACATAGCTTTACGCACCACTCAGAGTTAGTGATGTGGATGATGAAAAAGAATAAACTAAGAAGGAATGGTCAGATAGGCAGGAGGAGAACCAGGAGAGGGTAGTGTCATAAATATCCAGGAGGAGAGAAGGTGGCCAAGAACACTCCTGTCATGATTATGTGTATTATTTTCCTGGTTCTGCTTTCTTCACTCTGCATCAAGTTCTTATAAGCCTTCCCATGCTTCTCTGTTCACATCAAATTAAACATCTTGAGAGAAATTATTATTTTTCTATTAATAACCAATTATTAAACTAGGATTGAGGGTTTTTTCCCCTTTCTATTTCTTTATTCAGGGACCAGTCCTTGTAGGTCAGTCAGTCTCTGAAAGACAGGGCTGATGACGAGATTAGCCTAATCCTCGGGGAACATTCTCCTCAATCTCTCCACTAAACTAAGACAGTTTGCTTTGGACCAAAGTGTAAATAGAGTCTAACCTTAGGTGAATTCCAGTCATAGAAGCATCAGGCTCATGCCCTTGAAATGCTGCCTTCCCCTCCTGCCCCCCCCCCCATTTTTCAACTTAAGCAGTCTTGGTGGAGATGTAAATCTTTGTCTAGATAGCTGGAAACACAGGAGTGTTAATCCTAGATCTCAAAAGGAGCAGCTGAAGGCTTTCAGCCTACCTCCTTGTCACTCCTGCCTTCCCCCACGCCTTATTAATTCTTCACTAATCAGGGTTGATCTCTGCCTGTCAGGGGCACCTCCTTTTCCAAAGGCGCTTAAGCATTCAGGGATATCCAAGGTTTTGTCTTTGGTTACTGAGAGACCACTGACCATCAATTTATTGATTATTTACTAGCCTATAAATAAATAGATGATTTATTACCCAGAAACTCTACTTCTCAGGCTTTCCATTCATCTCAGTTTCTTACCACAGAGTAATAGCATTTCACATACAGCAACTTGTTTAGTCATTCTCCAACAGATGGACACATTATTCACTTTCCAGTTCATTCCTGCTATGAGAAGTTCAACCATCTATTATTTATTTATTTTTTTACTAAGAAGATATTTGTTTTTTATTTCCTTAGTAACATTTAAACAATGCATCCCTACGTATTTCCTTTCAATTATACAAATGTGTGAACCTTTTTATGTTTCTCTTGGGGCCTGCATTTACATTTCAAAATGTGTACTCATTTCTGGTCTTTTTATCAGGAAGGTTATTTCCCACCCTTCTTGTAGGATTACACTTAATTTTGTCAGAAAGGTTACACTTGGTTATTAACCTCTATGTCTCACTTTCTGGAATATTATATTCTAAGATCTCTTCTCCCTTAGAGTGGCAACTGCTCAGCCTTATGCGATCCTTCATCGTGGCTCCTTGGTACTGAAATTCCTTTTCAGAGTTTTACTTGTAGTATTTTTCATTTGACCTGGAAACTCCCTTTTAAAAAATTAATTAACTTATTTTTAGTTTACAACATTCAGTTTCACAGGCTTTTGAGTTTTAAATTTTCTCCCCCTCCTTCCCCTCCCTCCTCCCTAAGATGGCATGCAATCAGATATAGGCTCTACATGTACATTCACATTAAACATATTTTCACATTGGTCACTCAACCATGTATTTTTAATAACATGACAATTTGCCTATGCCCTACAAAGGTCTGCTTTTGACGTGAAAGAGAGAACACCACCAACTTCCTGAATAAGTTCTGATTTGTTCAACTTTTCTCATTTAGAAGAGAATCCATGTGAATTAAGTGGCTGCAAAAATACCAGTGAGGATTGCTCAGATGGTTTCCAATGTGAATGCAAAACAGGGTTAGCAAGACCCTATCCTTTGTCTTTTTGCTCAGGTAAAATAATGGCTATTTTTCTGTTGTTAATCTCCTTTCGTGTTTGCACTGCCATCTGTACTGGCATTTCTGTCTATTTTTAGTTTTAGATTTAGATGTTGAAACCATGGATGCAGGGGTGAAAAGGCCGTACCCAAGGACCTAGAAGGAAGGCCACATACAGCCTTGGGTATGGCCTTTTGACTGAGTCCAAGTTTTGACTTTTGACTGAGTCCAAATTCCTTCATTAAGGGGATTTGTTCTGGATTCAGTCAAAGGGCTGCACTTGAGGACCTAGAGGGCCATGTGTGGCCTTCATTCTAGGTTCCCAGGTACGGCCTTTTGACTAAGTCCAAGTTTTACAAAACAGATTCCTTTATTAAGGGGATTTGTTCTGGATTCAATCAAAAGGATGCATTTGAGAACCTAGAGGATGACATATGGCCTTCATTCTAGGTCCTCAGGTATGGCCTTTTGACTGAGTCCAAGTTTTACAGAACAAATCCTTTTATTAAGGGGATTTGTTCTGAATTCAGTCAAAGGGCCACACTTGAGGACCTAGAGATCCACATGTGGCCACAGAGGCTGCAGGTTCCCCATTACTGGAGGAGATAGGGCACTAGATTCAGAGTGAGGAAGACCCGAGTTCAAATCCTGCCCTGGACAAATCCTTTTGCCTCAGTTGCTTTACCTTAACGGGAGGCATCAGCATCATAACGGCTAGCATCAATATAGGGCATTAAGGTTTGCAAAGTCTCCCCTATAAATGTAGGTGCTACTTTTACCTCATTTTCAAGATGAGGAAACTGAGGCTGAAGAAGGTTGAGTGACTTGCCAAAAGGTCATACATCTAGGATGAGGTCACCAAGCTGCCTTCTCCTAGTGTACAGACTGCTGGCCCCAGACTCAGGAAAGTCTGGTTCAAGTTACAATTCTGACACATACTGACTGTGTGACCCTGAGCAAGTCACCTCTCAGTGATCCAGGAAGCTCTATAAGAAAAAGACCAAACAGCAAACCAGCATGCATGTTTATTACAAAGATCTTTGCTTTGTTTTGTTTTTAATATGAGGAGGAAGAAGGAGAAGAGAAAAACTGTTTATTAATTGAAAAAAAATTAAAACCAAAAAAGAAAGAAATTTTCTAAGACAAGGATTCCCAACTTTTTTTTTTTGGTCACTGTACCCTATAGCTTTTTAATAAACTTTCTCATTCTTCATCCTTAATATGAAAGGAAATAAATTGTAGCATTTCATACATATATGCACCCAAGAATTAGAATAAAGATGTTAGTGAATTTTTCTTTTCCAAGGACACATCAAAATTTTTGTAACATCATTGACTAGAAATCGATTCAGAGTTTCTGGGATATCTAAATAAGATGAATGTCCCTTAGGTTGGAAGGCTTGCTTTAAGAACGCCCCTCAGATCTGCTTTGACAGGGAAGTATATCTTCCTTGGAAGTTGCCTGAAGTCACTGGTCCTGACCAAAAACAAACAAGCAAACCCAAACCGCTGGGGACCCTGTGCCTTAAGGACAAAGCTGCAGTTACTGATTTTATCATTGAAATCTTGTTTTTTTTTTTCCAAAACCCTCTACAGTTTGTTCCTCTGACTGTAATAAAAAAGCCAATAAACAATGTATTAAGGACCCTGACAACCTGCTTCCAGAGTGCCAATGCCTACCCGACTACACCACCACCAAGGAAGGAACCTGTCAAAAGTAAGTAGAATAACCTTCGGCTATTTTACTAGAGGTGGGTAAAAGAGGGGTGAGTCGAGTTGGCACTGACTGATAGACACAGAAGATCATGGACTGAAGATAGCCATGTGAAGCATGAGTCTAAGACTCAGGAGACTTGGGTTCCAGGCCCAACTCTATTGTGTGACCTTGGCTCACAGATCATGTCCTCTGGTCCTCCACTTCACAAAGGACATTGGACTAGCAAAGCACAAAGATCCAAGCTCTGGCATTCCATGGTTCTATGAATCTCTTGCTCTAAAGCTGAGGAGTTCCTTCTCTGGGGTTTGGGGACAGTAGGGTGATTGGATTCTTTAGTCAGAAGTGCAGAGAGCAGGTGGGCTACTTAGAGGGAGGGATGGAGGAGAACTTTGACATGACTAACTCCAGAAGCCTTTTAACTTGGTTTCCTATTATTTATTCCTGTTTAGGTGTGCCTTTGGATACAGTGGAGTAGGTTGCAAGGACAGTGAGTATAATAATTCATTCTAGTATTTACCATGTAGGAAATGATCACAGATAGTGCACCCTCTTGGAGACTGGAGCTTCTGGCAGGTGCTTAGCAATTAAACACAGTTCAGCAAAATGAGTACTGAGCAAGGCACAATGAAAAGCAGGAGATAAAAGATTAATAATCTTAGTGCCCTCCCTCTGGGAAAGCCACTGGCTACCTTCCATTTTATCCTGCATATATTTTGGTTGTACATAGCTGTTTGCATATTGTCTCCCCATTAGACTATAAGCCTCTTGAAAGCAAGTGACTTTAAAAAAAATTTCTTTGTATCCCTAATGCTTAGCACATAGTAGGTACTTAATAAATGTTAGTTGATTGATTGATTGGATGATATGCATCACTTGCCTTCAAGGAGCTTATTTTGCTGTTGTTCAGTTGTTTCAGTCGTGTCTGACTCTCCGTGACCCCATTTGAGGTTTTCTTGGCAGGGTCACAACAGCTAGTGTCTGAAGTTGATTTGAAATTAAGTCTTCTTGACTTGCGCTGAAGCCCAGCGCTCTATCCATTGTGCCACCTAGCTGCCCCCAAGGAGCTTATAGTCAAATATAAACAGTTATGATGAAGGTAACATAGAGCAGTATTACAGGCGTAAAGAGAGAGTGAAGGTTCTGAGGAGGGAGACATCCTATCCATTTGGGGGAAATCAGACTCATAAAAGAGCAATGAAAGATGGTTGGAATTTGGGGTAGAGATGGTGGGGGACGTTCCAGGGCCAAGGAACAACATAATCAAAGTTACCAGAGGCAGTCTATTCAGTGAAGTCATCATGTAAGGGGCTCATGAGAGATAAAGCAAGAAAATAGGCTGGAGCTAATTTTGATAATGAGGAGATAAAAAAGGTTTTTTGAATGGGAGAATAACGTGATTGGTACTGTGCTTGAGGAAGACTATTCTGGTTGCCATGAAAAAGACAGATTAAGGGTGGATATTCCCAGAATCTCAGCAGCGAGGTGGTGCAGTGGTTAGAACACTAGGTCTAAAATCAGGAAGATGTCTTCTTGAGTTCAAAGCCGGCCTCAGACACTTTCTAGATGTGTGACCCATAGCAAGTCACTTCACCCTGTTTGCCTCAGTTACCTCATATGTAAAATGAGCTGGAGAAGGAAATGGCAAAACACTCTTGTATCTTTGCCAAGAAAATCCCCGAAAGAGTCCCAACAAACAAGATCTCTAGAACAAGTCGTGCTGAGTATTCTGTAGTGGAGACAAGATTTCAGCATCAGTGCGACTTTTCCTTTGGGGACAAGAGAAGTCTGCCCCACAAGCAGTCCACTTCCATCACTTCCTAGCACTCTATTAGAAACAGAAAGGGCTTGACTAGGAGCAAGAGAAGCGGTATGGTATGGTAGAAAGAGCACTAGACTTAGCAGCAGAGGAGCTGGGTTCGAGTTTTAGCTTTGTTCCTTCCCTGCTGTATAACCCCGGATAGCCACATTAACTTTTCCAAGTCTCAGTATTGTCATGTCTAAAACAAAGGAGGTAGACCAGAAGATCTCTACGTGCCCTTCTTGTTCTAAATCTATCCTCCCAAGCCACTATTGAGGAATTCTATTTATAAAAACCACAGATTACTTACAGAAGCCATTTTGGAATAATTATATTCTATGGCATTAGGTGTCAGAAGTGATACTGCTATGTGTCTACTAACTTGAGTTTGGCTTTTCTGGGGTGTGGAGGATGTAGATGTTCTCTGCACAAACATCCATTGTGGGGTAGAGGGGTGAGCTGAAGAGAAATGAATCCATAGGTCAAAGGTATTTACTAATGGTGTTGTCTCTCTGTCTTTCAGACTATATACTGATCTTCACTGTGGTGTGTGTCATTATTGTGGCCCTCCTCGTGGCCTCCGTAATTGGACTGATTGTCTTATTCAGGTACAAAACTGTTCCTTTCCAGTTCTGTAACAATTAATACCTTTGGTTGATTTATTGCTTTCAAATCATAGAGCCAGAAAGGGATCTCAGGAGCCATCCAGCTCATCCCTCTCATTTTACCACTAAACTCCATCCCCAAGCTCAGAAAGGTTAAGTAATTTACTCAAGGTCACACAGTAAACATGAAAGGTGTGATTTAAACACTAGTCCTCAGACTGCAGAGCTAGTGCTCTTTCCATTGGGCCAAGCATTTCCTCATGCCTACTCAAACCTACTGAGTGAAGTAGGCAGTATAATTATTATTTTCCTTGTTTTTTCAGATGGGGTCAAATGAGCCACAAGATATCAGAGCCAGGGTTTGAAATCTTGATTCTAAGCCCTGTATTCCTTCCCACGACACTAAAATGTCACAGTATTTATTGGCGTTTCCATTGAGTTGACAAAGAAAGCCTATCCTGAGCTCAAAGAGGGGAATGTGTCTATGTAAATCCCCTAGCAGAATTTCTAGCTCCATCTTTCTTTCCTTCACTCAAGACTCTACAATGGCTCCCTGTTTCCCATGGCAAACAATCTAGTCTCAGCCAAACAAGGGCCCTTTCTGGCTTTCTTAGCCTTCTGTACATTCTAAGGGAACAGAAACCTACAGAGCATATTTCCTTTGTAGAATCATCTTTAAATATAAAATGGTGAATTCCACACTTTCGCTGCTGTGATTTTAAGTACGTGCATCCCCTACTTTAGGGAAAATGAAAAAATATTCATTCATTCTTCATTTAAGAAATGTTTAATGTAGTTTTGAAAACATGTGTGTTTTGGTGGGGACACTTGTTCCTTTTGGAGGGAGGAGGAAAATTCTTACTTCTATTCTCACCCTAAAGGAACAATAGAAACTTCTTGGGTTTCCTCTCTAAGAGGCTGGTCAAGACCTCGTGACGTTGATCACAGTATTTTAATGCCTCCACTGCCAGGATTTTCTCCTGAGCTGGCCAATCGCTGTTGCAAGATTCTTGGGTCTTCTCCCAATATTCACAAATACTAAGAATCAAACAAAACAATTTTGAAAAAGACACATTGAAGTGCAAACCTGTATACAGGCAGGCCAGCATATGAATATTTGGGCATGGAAAGCATTTGATTATTGATCTATAATGTCTACTGGGCCCAAGGTAGGTGCTGCTTCCTTTACCCCAGCATCTCTGGAACACACCTGGAGTACCTCACTCAAGAATCTGAAGAGCCAACTAGCCTAGTTCCAAATGCCTGCTGCTACAGTGGAAAACAGGGCAGCTGGGGTTTTGGCCCAGAGCACTGAATTTAGAGAGTCCTGACAGCACCAGTAATTTTCATCAGGGTAGGCATAAGAATTTGGCAGAGTGCCTGGAACAAATGCTTTATCTGCCTAGTTGGCAATAATAATTAATTTAAATAGTAATGGTGGAGTGGGGCAAGTATCTCCTTCCACAGCTGCTCCTCCTCCCCACTATTCCCAGTGGCCTCCTGCTGGTGTGCTTCCTACCACTTGCCCTGAATATAGACCAGAGTACTTGCCCTTGGCACAGAAACTCCTAGTTATGGCTCTGGTCCAAGGACTAGCCTGGCTAAGTCTAGAGAAGCTCATCATTCAGTCATCTACCATAAAATGGTGGGTTTTTCAAAAACAGTAACTCTTGAAGACCATCTACTAGGTTATATAGGGGTGTATCTATGTAAATGGAGGCAGTATCTACACTGGGGAAATTACAGATGTTTGAAATATTGAAGTAGAAAGTACCTCTTGTGCCACATGAAATATCTCACTAAATAGCTGGGGTCCTAAGATCACCAGGTAAAATGGTGTGGTGGTAATAGACCTAGCCCAGGGCGGGGAAAGGATCTGGCATCACGTGCCATCTCTGCCACCTATTACATAGGCCGCTGAAGTCTTTCAACGTTCTTTTCCCCCACTTTACATTATTGTTACGCCATGCTTTCCAAAATCCCTAAGGGTATATTTCTCATTGCAGATCAAACAGAAGGAAGAAGAATGGAGAAGAGGACAGTCTGATTAGTAGAGACTTCAATGATATGAGACTGGAGACCACAGGGTTCGGCAAGCCAGCCTCCTCCACTGGGAGCCTCTTCCCCAAGGTCAAACCTCGAATTCCCAGGATCCAAAGCAATGAGAAAAGTAATCCCTATGCCGATTTGAATTTCCCAAGGTCTATGCCTGCACGAGATTATTAGGTAAGCATTTGACATTCCTGTTTGGCTTTTCAGAGTAAAGTGTGCGTGTGTGTGTGTGGGGGGGGTGGCGGAGACAAGAGAGACAGCCAGACAGACAGACAGACACACGCACACACAGAGAGGGACAAAAAATAGGGG
The DNA here is from genome assembly GCF_011100635.1 of Trichosurus vulpecula. Classification (NCBI taxonomy): domain Eukaryota; kingdom Metazoa; phylum Chordata; class Mammalia; order Diprotodontia; family Phalangeridae; genus Trichosurus; species Trichosurus vulpecula. The sequence continues at coordinate 330,549,516 of NC_050574.1, forward strand.
ACAGTTGAATGCATTTAATTAGGTGACTTCCTCTTGTCACAGCTCACAATTTACAGAGTTTTAGTGCAATACATAAGCTCATTGGTGTTCAGGTTCTAACTGAGAGATATGGGAAGTAACTCTATGAAAGATTTACAGTTATAGAGGTAAGTAAGGTTTATTACCCTAGCATCAAACATGGCCCCTACACTGGACTCCCCTCCTTTCCTTCAGTCTGAGAGGTGAGGGCCCTACTTGCCAATACCAGTTGCTCTATTTGTGTCCTTAATTCCATTCCCTCGCATTAGCTTCTAGAGCTTACCGCATTTAAGCATCCCTTTTATTTCCCTAACTTTCAACTTTTTTCTTATCCATGACCAATAAACAGGGCCAGGTCTCCTCGATTCTTAAAAAGCCTTCACATTGGTCCCACTGTGCCCTCAAGTTCTCATCTTGAATCTTTCCTTCCTTTCCTAGCCAAAGTCCAAATAAAACAGAACAGATTCAAATAAAACAAATCCAACCTGTTTAATTCATTGATTTCACTTTTTCACTTCCTACTTACTTCTTCACCTCTTGAAATCTATTCTGTATCCTTACCACTCAACTGAAACTGCTCTCTCTCAGGTCACCAGTTATCTCTTTCTTATTAAGACTCATAGCCTTTTCTCTGTCCGCATCCTTCTTGACCTCTCTGCAGCATTTGGTAGTGTTAAACACATTCCCTCTTCCCTCTGTATTTTTGTGACATTGCTTTGTTATAGTTCTCTTCCTTCCTATGAAGACATTCCTTCTTGGTATCCTTTTCAATCTCTTCTCCCATGTCCCCATTTTCTATGTGAGGGCACACCGCCTGGGCTCTCTCTGTTTTGGGGTTCTCTCTTGGTGATCTCATGACCTTCACTGGATTCGATTATCATCTCTACGCAGGTGACTTGCAGATGTATTTCTCCAACCCTAGCCTCTCTTTCCTGACTTCTAGTCTCACATTTCCAACTGCCTCTTTGATATCTCCACATTTTTATTGTTGTTGTTCATTCGGTCACATTTGACTCTTTTGACACCCTATGGGCCGTAGCACAACAGACTCTTCTATTCTCCACTAGTTCCCAAAGTCTAGACAAGCTCATTTTCATTGCTTTCCTGACACTATCTATCCATCTCATCCTCTGCTGTCTCATCCTTTTGCCCTCAATCTTTCCCAACATCAGGACCTTTTCCAATGAATCTTGTCTTTTCATTATGTGGTCAAAGTATTTAAGCTTCAACTTCAGGATTTGTCTTTCCAATGAGCAGTCTGAATTAATTCCTTTAAGTATTGGCGGTTTTGATCTCCTGGCTGTCCAAGGAACTCTCAAAAGTCCTCTTCAGCACCACAATTTGAAAGCTTCGATTATGCAGTGCTCAGCTTTCCTTATAGTCCAACTCTCACAGCCAGACATTACTACTACAAAAACCATAGCTTGGACTGTATGGACCTTTGTTAGCAAAGTAATGTCTCTGTTTTTCAGTATGCTATCCAGATTTGCCATAACTTTCCTTCCAAGGAGCAAACCTCTTGTAATTTTATGGCTGCGCTCACCATCTGCAGTGATCTTTGAGCCACGTCTAGCTTACCTTGGTTCATAGATCTTACAGGTTCCTATGCAACATTTATCTTTGCAACATCAGACTTACCTTTTGTCACCAGACACTTCTATAGCTGAGCTTCTTTACGGCTTAGGCCCAGACACTCAGTCTGCAGCTACTTGTCATTGTGCTGTGGTCTTCCCCAATAATGTGTTGGACACCTTCTGACCTAAGGGGCTCATCTTCTGGTGTCAGATGTTTTTTCCTTTTAATTCTGTCCATGGGGTTTTCTTGGCAGAGATACTGGAGTAGTTTGCCATTTCCTTCTCCAGCGGATTACTTTTTGTCAGAACTCTCCACTGTAACCTGTCCATAGCTCATTGTTTTATTGAACTACTCAAGCCCATCTGCCACGACAAGGCAGTGACCCAGGAAGGGTGTGTGTCCCATTAACTTCTCAAACTCAACATATCCAAAACAGAACTCATTATCTGCGCCCCCCCAAAAAAATACACCCTCTCTCTAACTTCCCTATTTCTTTTGAAAGCATGAGATCATTCTTCTAGCTTTTCAAGCTTATAAGCAAGGAATTGTCTTCTACTCTTCACTCCCTCTCCCATTATTCAATAAGGTGTCAAGTCTTGTCAATTCCATCTTATCGGCATCTCTCCAATCCATCCTCTTCTCTCTGTTTACACCTCAACCATCCTCGTCCAGGCTCTCATCACCTCTTGCCTGCACAATTACAGTAGCCTCTTAACTAGGTTCACTGCATCCATTCTTCCCTTCACCAATTCATCCTCCACACAGCTGTCAAACCAATATTCTTAAATCACAGGTATACTATGTTACCTCTATACCCAATGATCTTTGTGGATCCTCATTATCCTCAGGGTAAAACACAAATTCTTTGCTTTTCTGCCCTTCACTCTTTGCTCCAGCCAAACTGATCTTCACGATATTCTCCATAAACAACATTTTATCTCCCAGCTGTGACTTTGCTCAGGCAATCCACCATCCCTGTAAGACTCTCTCCTCATGTCTACTTCTTGGAATACTGTAGCAGCAAGTACCCTAGCATACCCGGGTTAGCCTGCTAGCACAGGGTATTTAATCTGCTTTTAAAGGAAAGAAACTTTAAAGGGGTCAACAGTCTCCTTTAATTACATTCAGGGGAAAAGTCAGCCCCTGAATGCCAGAGGAAATACAAGCAGAGAAGATACCAGCGGAGAAATTAGCATGAAGGCCAACAGACAGGGCTCTTAACTGCCTGATCAAAGCAATATTGCTATACGCTTTACATACACCCCTGGATCAAGAGAGCCTTTACATCTGAGCAGTTCAGGAGCTCTGAACATATGGCTACTCTGAGTCTCGACCAGGAAATCAAAAGGTCTTTCTCATAAGTGAACCCCCAAAGCAAAATACCAATTCAGAGTATATATGTGTGTGTGTGTGTATGTGTGTGTATATATACATATACACACACATATACACACACACATATATATACATATACACACATATACATATATATACATATACATATATGTGTGTATACACACATATATGTGTGTGTGTATATATACACACATACACACATATACGCACATATATATATATACATACACACACACATATACATATATATACACATACATGTATATGTATATGTATACACTTCACAGAGCCAAAAAGCATCACAACCCCTTGTGACTCAGGGCCTAATCAACTTAGTACCAAAAGGTGTGAAAGCCTTCCTATAAGTAAGCCTCCTCTAAGCAAGCTTCCCTTAATGGGCTCCACATGAGGCTATTAATGGGCAGAGAAGATCTTCATATCCCTTTACCAGTAGAAATACTAGCTCCTTTTAAGGCTCAGCTCAGAAGCCCCCTCCTTCAAGGGCCCTCCTGATTCCTCCAGTTGTTAGTGCTTCCTCTAGCTATTACTGTGAGATATATTGATATATGTGTGTATATGTATGAACATATATATGCATATATATATAATGCATGTGTATAAACACACACATATGTGTATGTATATATGTGCCTGTGTGTGTATATATAATATATATACTTTATTGATTTGACCATGAATAAGTTGTATTACCATCATTAAGAATGTAAGCTCCTGGGGGTAGCTAGGTGGCGCGGTGAGTAGAACACTGGCCCTGGAGTCAAGAGGACCTGAGTTCAAATCCGGCCTCAGACACTTGACACGTGTACTAGCTGTGTGACCTTGGGCAAGTCACTTAACCCCAATTGCCCTGCCGGAAAAAAAAAAAGAATGTAAGCTCCTTGAAGACAGAGACTGTCTGACTTCTGAATTTGTGTCTCCAATGCTTGGCAATAGAAGGTCCTTAAAAATGCTTATTGACTAATTATTAGAAGGATTCATAGGAGTAGATGTTATCCAGAGTCCTTTTACACTACTAGTATATTCAGCTATCAAGGACCCTGAATCAGCAGTACTTCCAGACTCCAGATTTCAGAGTACCCTTCCCTCTAAGTCAGGCCCCATAAATAACTGCAATATGCGGGCAGCACCTAGGACCCCCCACCACATAATGAGAGACTTGGGGCCCTCTGAGACAAAAGGGGTAAAAGTCACTAAAAGGGGAACTGGGTGGAAAAATACTGTCAGTGCCCTTGTGGCATCCCCCAGGGCAGAATTCAGGAGGAGGCTGGGGCCAGAGGGAACTTGCAACAGATGGTATGTGACTTCTCTTGACTCAAGGAGAGATCTGTAAGAACTAAGAGAAGCCGATCTCTGGTAAAACAGAAATTGGAGCAAAAGTCAAGGCATGTGTAGTTGTGTCTTATCCAGGGGTGAATGGAATTAGCTGAACAATACCTTGCCTGTCCTCCTCACTGAGATGTAGGCATCCCAGCTAGCTATCACTGGCCTTTCTGCCTTTCTGTTCAGGAGTCTTTAGATCATGAACCAGTCAATCAACAGAAATTTATTCATTTGAGCATTTATTTCTTCAGCCATGCAGCAAATATATACTTCTATCATGCTTCCTCCATAATATTTCAGGTCTTAAAGGACAGAGTCCCTGCCTGATAGAAGCTTGTTATCTCCACTGACTTCTGGCACAGAACTCTACGTAAGATAGCTACTTAATCAATGTCAGATTGAATTATATTTGCTTTCCTCCCCTCCTTCATTTTATTCAGGCTAATAAAAACCAGAAGCCTACAACCATTCATCAATGAACTGTGGCCTGGATTTTGAGTTCTGGGATGATCCACCTGACATCTACTAGGGAAAGAGATGGCACATGAAGAGACTGGATGCAGAGCTTATCTTTGCCTGAGATTTCTACTATTTAGAAGCTACAACTGGTTGAAATGACTATTATTTATTTATTCACTAAATATGCAGAAGTTATTGAGTATTGTAAGGCTATTGTTGTGGTGGTTGTTGTTTTTGAAACCAGTACAAATTAGGGGCACAGTCAGACCTGCTAAGGGACCTCTCCTGGCGGCGCCTCAGAAGTGAGAGTCCTTTGCATACCATCATTCCTGTCCCACTTCGATGCTCAACTCTGTTCTCTCCTGTGAGAGAGGTGCTCTTCGGGGTCTTTGACTTGATAGTGACAAGTCCATTACACTGTCTTAGGGGAATTGCGAGGTCATGGGAGGCCATGAGGAGATACCATGTTGAAAAACCAGATAATGAAAACAGCTTCAGTATATTGCTTTAGTTTTTATTATGGCAGATGGAATTCTACATCTGGAGCTCCCAAACTGGGGTACACATGCCCCCAGGAGGTGTAAGAAGCTTGCCAAGTAGAGTATAGGGAGTGCGATAAATTATGACCTTTCAGAATTTAATCTCATTACTTTGTTTGTCTATATATGCTTGGTGAACTCTAGAATTTATTTCCTTTCATATTGAATAGGCAGTCTGGGAAGGTTTTTCTTATGTGCATATGCATGGTAAGCTTTAGACTTTATTTCCTTTCATATTGAAAAGGAGATCCCGGAAGTCTTATTGAAAATCAAGGTGCAAGGGGACCAAAAATAAGATGACAACTCCTTTTTTAGGCTGTTTTTTTGTGCCCCAGAACATAATAAAATGTCTTTGATACAGAGCATTGGATCCTCCTGCTTTGACATTCTGTGTTACATTTGTGCCTGGCTAAACTACCACCAAACCCAGCTACTCTGCGTGAGCAGTGAGACAAATTCAGTTGATGAGTGAACTGGGACATCACCCTCTGATGAGAGGTAGTAGGATCAGGAGGAAGAGAGCCCATAAGTTGCAACCCTAGGACATGGGAGGAGAACGAATAAGACAGTCAGTCAAAAAATATTTATTTAGCACCTACTATGTGCCAGGTACTTGCTAAACATTGAGGATACAAAGAAAGCTCTCAAGGGGTTCACAGTCTAAAGAGGGAGACAATATGCAAACAACAATATACAAACAAGCTATATATAAGATATATTGGAAATAATCAATAGAGGGAAGTCACTAGAATTAAGAAGGACCAAGAAATGCATTTGGGGTGGAGCTCTCCTGAGGTACAAATGCCAAGGGAGAAAGCAGGCCACCTTGTAGCTTCCTATTTTAACCAAGTATCTGTGCTACTAGGTGCCAATTCGAGTATTTCTAGCTGCTGAAGTAGTACACATACTATCAGAGCCCCCTCTAAATTTTGACACTGGGAGAAAGCTCTGACTGCCTTACCCTAGTTACTATTCTGAAGCTTCTCTATTCATTACCTTGCTTCAGGAAGCAAAGTACTTGTTCTAAGGTAACTATGAAAGGGAAACACTGTGTGTTTGTGTATCAAAATGTTTCTAACAAAGAAGGCTGGTTCCTATTTTGAACTTGGATGTTGCACATATCATCTTACTTAAAGCCACAAAACCAAGTTACAAATTTACAGAAAGCCCTATAGCAACTCCTTTCCCCCCACCCCCATTCAATTCCATAAACACTTATCAAGCACCTATGAGGCATGCCCTTCTTCAACCACCAGGCTTTCCTTAGTACAGCCAAGACTGATGGTCAGGGCAGGAGGGATTTAAATTTGAAAATTACATTTAGGTGGCAGGTGCAACGTTAACAAATGTTTGAGGTACACAGATCCCCTGGATGAAGTGAGAGGAGCCTGTTAGGGTTGTAGAACAACACTCTCTGTTTTGAAACGAGTGTGAAAACGTGTTGAGTTAATGGGGGAAGTGCTCCATCTAACAGAGGAAGTGCTCCGTCTGGTTTTCCTATCTTCTACAACAAGAGGGCAGGGAAGTTCACCAGTTCACCGGCTAGCTAGTTATCTGGAATTTCATCTGCTGACCTCAGTCGCCTAGGGGCACTGAGATTTGTCTATGGTTATACAGCCAATGTCAGAGGCAGAATTCTAACAAAGCATTTCCTGACTCCAAGGTGAACGCTCTATTCCATTCCGGATTGGGTCTGTAAGACTTTAAGTGGTATAACTTTGAGGTGTCCTCTCACACCCTGGAGATAGGCTAAGATGATAAAAGAAGGTAATAGTCAATGGCGGATAGGTTATGGAAAGACAGGCACATGAATACACCCTTGGAGGAGCTGTGAATAATGGATCCAGCCATTCTGGAAAGTTGGAGTTACGCTAAGGACATGATTAAAATGTGAAAATGTGTATATCCTTTAACCCAGAGATCCTTCTGCTAGGCACATACTCCAAGAATATCAATGGAAAAGATAGAAAGATCCCATATATACCAAAAGATTTATAGCAATATTTTTTTGTGGTAGTAAGACCTGGAAACAAATTGTTCATTGCTAGGCAATGGCTATACAAGTTGTGGTACACAAATGTAACAATATTACTGAACCGTAAGATATGATGAGTATGATAAATACAGAGAAACATGGGAAGACATGTAAACTGATACAAAAGAAGAGTAAGCAGAACCAGGAAAACAATTTACACAATGTCCACAATAATATGTAGTGATACCCTGGGCTTGCTCTCCCAGAGCAAGCATGGTTAGTTACAATGGTCCCTCAAGGTTCTAAGAGTAGTCTTGAAGTATTGAGGATGTCTTTCTCTAATGATGTTGGCTCAAGCCTCTATTCTAGTGTGATTAGGGCCCTAGTTCCAAATGGGACTAGCTAATCCACAATTAGCTCTTACACAAAGACATTACTTCCAGGAAAGCAAGAACAAAAATACAAATATTTCTCCCTCCCCCCCAAAAAAAAGCCCCACCTGAGTGCATATGTTCTCCTACACTATCTCTGCCCCGAAGAGTGGGTTCAGACTTAATTCAGTTCCTACAAAGCATTTGTCCAACCAAGTTCACTTCTAAATGCAGCATAGCTGATAGGTGGATGAATCTGCATCTTTGCTACTGCTAGACTGAATAGGGCAGGTCAATCAAGGCTTTGCTTCTCACTGTCCAGCTTCCAGCTTCTGGCAAACCTCAGCATGGACTCCGACTCCAAGATTTCTGGTATTTCACCTTTCTGACTTTTCAAAGTTCACAGTATCAGAGCCATCTCTCATCTTTTCCACCTAAAATTAGGAAGAATAAGACACAACATTGACAGAAGCAACAGCAGAATCCTGTACTTAACTCAGTTCTTGCCTTTCATTTCAACATGCCAGGCAGGAAAAAAACAGAACCAACAGACTAGCCCTGGCTGACTAGTGATTTTTGAATGTCCCCCAGGTCTGGTTGCACTGCCAATCAACAATCTGTCTCAGGAAGTTAGCTGAACAGAATCAGTTCCTGTTGCCCTCCTCCCCCATCCATTACAAACAAAAATTAAAAAAAAAATAGAAAACTGGCTAACTATTATGATCAAACTTGGCCTTGAAAAAGAGATATAAGAATGTACCTCCCTCCCATTACAAACAAAAATTTAAAAAAAAATAGAAAGCTGGGTAACTATTATGATCAGACTTGGCCTTGAAGAAGAGATACAAGAATGTACCTCTCTTTGTAGAAATGGAAGTCTATGGTATGGAACACTGTATATATTATCAGACTCAGTTGATTTTTTTTCCAAATTGCTTTTCTTTTTTGTTCTTTATTAATTTATTATTATTGCTTGTAATAGTAGTTATGATTATTATTTAGTATTATTTATAGAGCAGGGCTTGGCAAACTATGGACTGTGGGCCAAATGCAGTCTACTACCTGCTTTTGAACTTGGCCTATGGACCTGTTGTTTTCTAACCCCTGGGATTGCTTTCTCAGGAGTAGGGACAAATATAGTAGGAAATATATTAGGAAATGAAGGTGATATAAACACAAAAGATATCCACAATTGTGTTTCGAAGACTTTAAGTTGCAGAATAGCTGCCATAATGCACTACTGGAGGGTTTTTTTTCAATTTACAGTTACAAATTTTCTCTCTCCTTCCAAACCCTCTCCTACTCATTGAGAAGGCAAGAAATACAATACTCCATTAAACATATGAAGTCATGCAAAACCAATTTCCATATTAGCCATGTTGGGGGTAATCAGAGAGGTAAAGCAAAAAATATGAATAAAGAAAAAAATATGCTTCAATCTATACTCTGAGTCCATCAGTTCTCTACCTGGTGGTAGATAGCATTTTATATCATGAATCCTGTGGAACTGTGGTGGCTCATTGTATTCCGCAGAGTTACTAAGTCCTTCACTGCTGATTATGATACTGCTGTTACTATTTAGATGGTTCTGCTCACTTCACTTTGCATCACTTCATAGAAGTCTTCCCAAGTTTTTCTTGAAACCATCCTTTTCATCATTTCTTATAGCACAATAATATTGCATCTGATTCACATGCTATAACTTGCTCAGCCTTTCCTCAGTTGACGGGAATCCCCTCAGTTTTCAATTCTTTGCCACCACAAAAAGAGTTACGATAAATATTTTGTACATATGAGTATTTTTTCTTTGTTTTCCTTGGGGCATAGACCTAGTAGCAGTATTGCTAGGTCAAAGGGTTTGCGCAGTTATGTAGGCCCTTGGGCATAATTCCAAATTGTTTTCCAGAATGGTTGGACCAATTCATAGCTCCAACAGTGTGTTAAGTGTATCTATTTTCTCACATCTTCCTGGGGGGAGTTTTTAACTAGTTCTTTTGCACTAACAAAATCATAAGTCTTCAACTACTTCCCCCTTTAAAAATAAATAAATAAAGTCCTATAACTCCCTCTTAGGTCAGACGGAGATGGCTATAAAGCAAAAGGTCACAATTTATTTCTTGGGAGTGTGACTTTCTCTCGGTTCAAGGTTAGAAATATCCAAGAACTTGGAAAAATCACTCAACTAAATAACCCAGAAAGTTGGCACACCCTCTCCACTTACAACACACTGGCAAAGTGCTTTAGGAAAAAAATTTATTTAGAAAAAAGAAAAACCAACTAAAGTAATAAAATTAAAAACAGGTGACTCATATATGTGGAAAGTATGTTCTGGTCTCACTTTCCTAGAGAGAGGCCGACTACATCAGCCGCCTGAGGATTCTAGAGCAGCCAGACAGATTGGAGGATGTCTATTAAAAAAAACTAAAAAGATTATTATTAGCTCCTACCCTCACCAGCCATATTTCTCTCACTTCTAGTGCCAGTGACAAGCGGTCTAGTACCATTTAATCACTTAAATTCTACTAGCTTTTACATAGGGATATTTTGTTCAGTTGTTTCAGTTGTGTCTGACTCTTTGTGACCCCATTTGAGGTTTTCTTGGCAAAGATACTGGAGTGATTTGTCATTGCCTTCTCTTGTACATTTTACAGATAAAGAAACTGAGGTAAAATGGGTTAGGTGACTTGCCCAGGGTCACACAACTAGTGTCTAGGGCCAGATTTGATCTCACAAAGATAAGTCTTCCTGACTCTAGGTCTGGTACTCCATCCATTGCCCTCAGGATATTTAACTCAAAGACATAATAACAAAAGTATAAACATCACCCCCACCACCAACACTTCCAGGTTACACTTTCTCTTATCATTCTACCTTGGTCTCTGGAAATTGTGGGCTCAAATTTAGCAGATGAAGGGTATGAATGGATAAAAAAGGCAAGAGAAAGGAACATGGTCAATCTGTACTTTGAAATTCATTTTTGAGAGATAGTTGACTAAAAAAACCAATTGCTTAAAATCTAGTTCATAATGAAAAAAGAAAAAGAAAAATGGGGCCAGGTGCCAAGGATGGAGAGAGGACATTTGAAAGCAAAGTTCAATTATAAAGAAAATTTGGCAAAAAGTTCCTAGACAATCAAGAGACATTGAATAATAATAGTAAACATTTGTTTAGCATTGTATAGTTTGCAAAGTGCTTTACATGTATTTGATTCTCATTTGATTTCATTTGATTCTCACAATAACTTTGTGAGGTAACTTATTTCCCTCACTTTACAAATGAGGAAACTGAGGCTGAGAAAGTTTACATGACTTGCCCAGGGTCGTCCAGTGGAGGAGGCAGGACTCCCAGTCCAGGGCTCTATCCCCTGTACCACCTAGCAGTCTAGATTGACAGAAGGGCAGTGCAGATTCTCAGGGAGCCCCACAAGGCACCCTGGACTGGGAATGGGCAGAAGGTGAAGATGTCCAAGCTGAAGTAAGCAAGAAAAGCCTTCAAAAATGGGAACAGACAGTTTGTGACGCTCTGTGCAATCATCGTCCAAATTTATAAGTCAAACGAGTTGTAAGGAAACGTGCCCCTTCCAAAAGGGGAATGGGGCTTGCCGCAGAACTCTGCCCACCTTACCTGAGTAGGTAACACCTGACGAACCTATCAAAGGCTTTCCTTACTCTTTGGTTCTGTGCTCCAGCTCTAGCTAGATTAGTGGTCCCTCTGTCATTTGCAGCTATCAATGAGAATTTCTATCAGTGCTTCCCAAAGTTTTCAAGTATTTTGCAGACCTTTCCCCAGGGGATAATATTTTACTATTATTTTCCATTAATTGAGAATATATTTAATGACAAAAATCCATTATGAATTTTATGATGCTTTTTCACGACTCACACCAATATCTTCACACATTTGAAAAATAGTAATATATGTATAAGGTACAAGGTTGCTCCTCTCCACAGAAGGACCTATCTGGCCTGGGCACTGACTCTCCTGGGCATCAAACTTCTTCACCATTTTCTAGCAGCCTTCTCACCCTGGAAGACACTTCCTCCCCTACAAATCCCTCACCTGAGGAAGTGCCGAGGCTAGCCCGATCCCTCCTTCATTCCTCTGTCTGCTCCACTCCTGACTCTCCACATATTCCCACCTGATATGGTGATTTCGATTTGAAGATCTTTTGTGATTATCGCCTTACTAATACACCACCCCACCCCCCTTTTCAGCTCCCTTTCGTATGCTGTCTTTCCCATTAGACTCTAAGAACCCTGATGTCAAGAGATTGTCTTTATTTTGTTTGTATTTGTGTTTCCAGCTCTCAGCACCTTGCCTGGCATATAGTAGTAAGTGCTTACTAAATGCTGAGACATGATTGGATGTGGTAGGGCTCAAATGGCTATTCAAAATGCAATCTCTGAGATAGCCACCAGGGTGTGCTCCAAGCTTAAACTGCTTTGGTTGCCCTTTAGCCCCTCCATGGATGGGCAAAAATAAAATGCCCTCCCAACCCACCAAACACAAGAGACAGGACCCCATGTGAGTCTCTGCAGCAGCTTCCAACCTTGGCACTGTGTACATCCTGCTGCACTGGTGGGAACCATCCTGGGAACAGCTCCCAGGCTCTGGATGTCCTGACTCAGCTTTTAGCTCTTCTCTTTTAGCTTAAGGTTTAAAATGAAAAGGACATAGATTCATAGGATCACAGATTCAGAGTTGGAAGGAGCCTTAGTGGGCCATCTAGTTAAACCCTTATCTTTTACTGATGAGAAAACTGAGGCCCAGGTAGGTTCAGTGCTTATAATAACTTATCTGTCGTTCTACAACTTTACTGAAATGGTCCCATGCCCATTAAGATTCTTATCTCCTTCCCAACTTCAGGTGGAATTTAAAGGAATATTCATGTAGAAATACACATGTATATTCAAAGGAATACATACTAATTCACATTAAAGATAAAATATTAAAACTAACAAATCATATTCAACCAATTGGGGAAAAGGTCTGAAATCTTTACCCTTCAGTGGTTAGTACCACTTTCATTAAAATCTGAGTTCTCAACTTCACTTCTGTCAAGAAATCAGAGTTTTCAGGAATTTCCCACCCCTGCCAAAGAAGGGAAATGAAATAATCTCATGACATGATGGAGGGTGACCTTCATCCCCGCTCGTACAATGACAGCAGTCATTTCTTGCATTTTCACCAAGGGAACCCTGAAGTCTGATTGCAAGGAAGTTTACTCGTTATCTGGGCTGAGTCTGCTAACGTGTTTTGCTGTTATTACAGCAGTTAAAGCCTCAAAGTGGGGGAGAGAGAAAAAGAAGAGGAGACGGAGGAGAGAATCAGAGAGACATACAGATACATAGACAAAGAGAGACAGAGTTAGAGACAGATGCAGAGAGAAACAGAGATAGTGAGACAGAGATCGAGAGGTGGAGACACAGAGACAGAGAGAGAGAGGAGATGGAGGAAAGAAGAGGAGAGGAGAGAGGAGAAGAGGAGAGGAGGGGAGAGGAGAGGGGAGGGGAGGAGAGGAGAGGAGAGGAGAGGAGAGGAGAGGAGAGGAGAGGAGAGGAAAGAAGAGAAGAGGAGGGGAGAGGAGAGGAGAGAAGAGGAGGGGAGAGAAGAGAAGGAGAGAAGAAGAACGAAGAGTAGAAGAGAAGAGAAAGAAGTAAGAAAGAGAAGAGAAGAGAAGAGAAGAGAAGAGAAGAGAAGGGGAGGGAAGAGAAGGGAAGGGAAGGGGAGGGAAGAAAGGAGAGGAGAGGAGAGGAGAGGAGAGGAGAGGAGAGGAGAGGAGGGGAAGGGAGGGGAAGAGAGAGAGAGAGAGAGAGAGAGAGAGAGAGAGAGAGAGAGGAGAGAGGAGAGAGGGAGAGGAGAGAGAGAGAGAGGAGAGAGAGGAGAGAGAGAGAGAGAGAGAGAGAGAGAGATTGTTCATATCCTTTAAAAATTTTCACAGAGGTTTTCTTACTGGTCTCTACAGTCGAACCCAGCCAGCTGATTCATTCCACCCACCCATATTCTTCTGTCTCATTGACTGCTTAGTGAAAATGAAGAATAAAATGCTTTTGGTTGGCCATGTGTTATACATACATATATATGTATGTATAATATGCATATCATTTATTCCATCTATAGAAGTTATATTTGCTTATGTACCATCCTTTAAAAAAACAGCATACTAAGTCAGTAGATGAAAAGGCTCTGTAAATTTTAGAGATTCAAAATATGGTTGAAGAGCTGAACATTTCAGCCCTAGATCTGGCTCCACAACCAGACTATTTTGATTTCAATACAAGTGAAGAAAATCTGCTTTCACAATCATGCAAAACCAAAACAATGTTATTAATGAGAAAGCAAATTGACCATCCTATTAAATGTGAGAGTAAATGACTCAGAGACCCCATTCCAGGAGGAACAACTTAGCGAAAGAAAAGATCATTTCATTATAAAAGGTCAGGTGAAAGTTTTTCTTATCAGGAATGTTACTAATAGAAAATCATAGTCCTCCAACCTCCCCTATTATTCATACTGTACTTTGTTGAAGCCAAATAAAAAGCAAAATGGTAATTTGAGGCCCCGTTTCAATAATAAGGAGATTAGAGGGGAGGAGGGGGTAAGGAGAGGAAAGGGAAAGAGAAGAGAGGAGGGGAGGAGAGAGCAGGACAAGGGAGGAGAGGGGAGGGAAGAAGAAGAGAGGAGGCGAAGAAGGGAGCAGAGGAGAGAGGAGATGAGGGGAGGGGAGGAGGTGAAGAGAAGGGAAGGAGGGAAAGGGGAGAGGAGAGGAGATGATAGGGGAGGAGAGGAGAGGAAAAGAGAGAAGAGGAGAGAGGAGGGGAAGAGGTAAAGAGGGGAGGACACAGAAAGAGAGGAGAGGGAAAGGGAAAAGGAGGAGAGGGGAAGGGAAGAGAGGGGAGGAGAAGAGGTGAAGAGAGAGGAGGGGAGGGAAGGAGAGGAGGGGATAGGAGGAGAGGGAAAGGGAGGAGAGGAGGGAAGGAGATGGGAGAGGAGGAGAGAGGGAGGTAGTCTGAGTAAGCTGCTTTCACACAAAGCAATGAGACTGGTAAGCAAGATCAATGTTGTTTTTCCATTCTCAAAAAGGACCATGACTTTGGGAAGGTGATACCATAACTTGCAAGTGAATTGGATATAAGTGAGGTGGGGCTTTGCAAGGTCACCAGCCTCACTATCTCCTCCAGAGACATCTGGGTCCAGTGGCAAGATGTAGATCAGGACAACTGGAGATGGCCCAGGGATGCAGTGGGAGACCTTAGGCCTCTTTTATCTGGTCAAAAAAAATCAATCTGAGAGGGGAAGAACCTCAGGGTTTCTGGCCAAAACAAAAACAATTGCTATTTACATTCACTCTGAGCCATCAGGACCCAATCTATGAAAGCCAGAGTGATTTGGGTTTAAGGCACAGTCCTTAAGAAAGAAATCTAGCCTGTAAATCCCAAGTTATCTTGTGAATTTCAGCAATGGCCAAAATTTACATTCCTTTGGGCAGAGCTTGAGCAGGTAAGGGTATGATACCCTATGTGGACAGAGGGAGAGGAGAGACGGAGGGTGGGAGAGGAGGGAAGGAAGGAAGGAAGGAAGGAAGGAAGGAAGGAAGGAAGGAAGGAAGGAAGGAAGGAAGAGAATTGTATTGCCCAGTTGGAACCGGCCAGTTTGGTCCCCAGTGGGGCAGTTACAACTACTCAGAGGTTGTTGTTTGTCCTTCATTCTCAAAGAGGACCATGACATCAGGGAGGTGGGGCCATGACTTGCAAGTGAACTGGATTTAAGTGAAGCAGAGCCCTGCAAAGTCACCAGCTTCACTCTGTCTTCCAAAGCCATCTGAGTCCAGTGGCAAGATCTAGATCAGGATGACTGGAGATGGCCTCCAAACAGGATCATGGAGCTACAACAAAAGGTGGATTAGTAGGACGGAACCTCAGCAAAACTAAACCAATGGTGGAACCCTAAAGTTGAGTCTCTCCAAAGTTTGAAATAGAATTTAGAACCTAGAGGTAACATGGTACAGGGGAAAAAACACTGACCTGGGAATCAGAGGACTTTGTGCTCAAGTGCTGCCCCTCGTGTTCTTTCCTGCATGAATTTAACTTCCCTCAGCAGTGTTTGCTCATCTATAAAATGAGGGAAGTTAACTAGACAGCCTTTGAGGTCTCTTCTAGATTGATGACCTTGACGTTTAGGACTATCTGCTTTCAGGGGTTGTTTCCTGCAGGTGTGTTGAGGCTCCTTGATTGAGGAAGTAGAATAGTGGGTGCTGGTGGTCGAGACTTCCGGGTTCCTGACAGGGGAGGGGCACAAGGCTTCTCAACAGCTGTCTGACCTCCAAGATTCTTTACAGATCATTAATCTATAAAGCTAGAAGCATTCAAAGATATTATCAAAAGTCCATATGGAAGTTGAACATTTTACTCAATAATGCCAAAGTTAAAGAAGAAATCATAAAATCAATGAGTTCTCCTCCAAAGGATCCGCAAATCATAAATACAGCTATGTGTCCTTACACAGGCTGATTTTTGTGCATGTCATTCCATAATTCCTCAACAGAGAAACTACAAAGGAATTTTCACAATCTACTAGAGGCCTTATTCTAAATCTTCGAACATTCCATGGATACTAGTGATTCTTGGGCTGTCCGTCTGTCTTCATCATTTTTGTTGCATAACCAGCCCACATACTTCCTGATCATACATGGGCTTAACAACATCTTTTATGAGCCTTTTTTAATGTTCAAGTCATTACTGGTAAAATGCTATATGACCTCTATAAACCCATCATACCTCCTTTCATTGTCCTTTGAGTCACCCACAAGCTTGATTCTTTAAAGATCATAGTGTTCCATGGTTCATAAATACTTGTTGTCATTGTTAAACTAATGTTCAAAATGTGATCTTTTGTGTCAGGGAGCTATTTGAGATCATGGGTAGTGCAAACAGCTACCCAAAAGAAATTAAGTCCTGATCTCCTTCTTTTACCCAGTTCTGAACCCAGCTCAGAATCGTCCAACAATACTTGTTCAAATTACATGTGCTGATAGACTAACTGAATGTCTAGCCCATTGAGCTGTAGATTATAAGTTGGGTAATAAATAATATGCATTATTCAATCACTTGGTTTTTCCTGCGTGATTTGCTAACCTGATTGAGGAAGTACTGTGGTAGTATCCTGGGACTTGATTAAATCGGCCCAATGTGAACCTCAAATGGGAACATCAGGAGAATGTTACTATCTTCCAACTTAGTTGTTTTTCAGTTGTGTCTGACTCTTTATGACCCCATTTGGGGTTTTCTTGGTAAAAATATTGGAGTGGTTTGCTATTTCCTTCTTCAGCTCATTTTATGGGTGAGGAAACTGAGGCAAACAGGGTTAAGTGACTTGCCCAGGATCACACAGCTAGTAAGTGTCTGAGATTAGATTTGAACTCAGGAAGATGGGTCTTCTGACTCTAGGCCTGGTACTCTATCCACTGTACCACCTAGCTGTCCTCACCATCTATAGGAAATTCCTATTTAATTTGGACCCTACGAAGGACATTTTCCCATGGCACCGATGAATACCATTCATGAACATAATTATGTCTTCTTATTTTATGTTTTATTTTATATTGATAATAGATTTTTTTAAAAAAAAAGTCATCTCTGTGGTTGTATCTTTGTAGATCATTTGGCATCTTGTTTTATATGTATGTACATATACATAGAGGACATCTTGTTGGAGTCTTTAGACTTCAACGTTTATTTTGTCTTGTAGAGTTAAATGTTACTTTTGGGGGGCAATCAGCAAAGAGTGCATATAGAAATAACTGCATTTTTGATATTTGTATATTTTCGCTGTTTCTATATTTCCCATCCAATTGTGTTGTAGAGTGCTATAGAAAATTATCTCATAGCGCTCTAAAAAATTCTCTAAATCACTATTGATGAGAGAAATGCAAATGAAAACAACTCTGAACTACTACCTCACACCTGTCAGATTGGCTAATATTACAGAAAAGGGAAATGACAAACGTTAGAAGGCATGTGGGAAAATTAAAAAACTAATGTACTATTGGTGAAGTTGTATACCGATTCAGCCATTCTGGAGAACAACTTGGAACTATGCCTGAAGGGCTATAAAACCATGCATACCCTTTGACCAAGCAATACCACTACTAGGTCTGTATCCCAAAGAGATAAAAAACAAAAAGGAAAAGGACCAATGTGTACAAAAATATTTATAGCAGCTCTTTTAGTGGTGGTAAAGAATTGGAAATTGAGGAGATTTCCATCAATTGAGGAATGGCTGAACAACTCGTTGTATGGTTGGTTGGTTGGTTGTTGTCATTTGTTCTCAAAGAGGACCAAAATGACATGACTATAGTAGAGTCAAGTTATCGTGTGCCCAGCTGTGGTTGATCAGACCAACAGGAGTTCAGAATATTCTACCACAGGTGGGGCACAAATAGTCCATGTGAACATTTAGGGTGGATTCTCTAAATTTGTACAGCTTGAGTTTCTTTTGGACTACTACAATTCTGCTTGCTCATAGAGTACAGCACCTTCTCTGATAAGGGCACACCATGCTGATTGGTCCTGTGCCAGTGTCTCCCATGTCACACAATCAATTCCAAAGTTCTTAAGAGAGGACCTGAGTATGTATCGCTTTTCCTGACCACCATGTGTGAGCGCTTGCCCTGTGTGAGTTCTCCATAAAACAGTCTTTTTGGCAAGCAAGCACTTCAACAATGTCATTTGAACAGTGTGGCCAGCCCATCAGAACTGTTCCCTCTCTGGTAGAGTTTGAATGCTTGGCAGTTTAGCTTGAGAAAGGACCTCAGTGTCTGGTATCTTATCCTGCCAGCTGATCTTCAGAATCCTCCTAGGACAATTCAAAAGGAAGCAATTCAGTTTCCTGGCATGGCATTGGCATACTGTCCAGATTTCACAGGCATACAACAATGAGGTCAGCACAATGGGGCTGTAGACCTTCAGTTTGGTAGGCAGTCTAATACCTCTTCTCTCCCACCCTTTCCTTCTGAGTCTCCCAAACACTGAGCTAGCTCTAGTCATGTGTGCATCAACCTCATTATCAATGTGTGCACCTTTGGAAAGTATACTACCAAGGTAAGTGAACTTATCCACAGAATTCAAAACTTCTCCATTTGCTGTGATTGATGGCTCTACATATAGATGGTGCTGGCTGAGAGAGTACCTGTGTTTTCTTGATGTTAATTGCATAAATTGGATTTAAGTGAGGCAGAGCTGCATGAAGTTGTCGGCCTCACCTTCTCCTCCAGAGTCATCACAGTCCAATGGCAGGACAGAGTCAAGATGACTTGTGATGGCTCAAGATGCAGTGGATGACCATGGTGTCTTTGATGTTGACCAAGCTCTAAGAGCTCCACAGCACCTGCCTCACCTGCCTTCATGGCCATTGGAACAAATTGTTCTCATCTGCCCATTCCACTAGGGGAAGTCTTCATATGCTTGGGATAGACACCCCCCTCCCCAACTCACTAACAGGTTTGAGATGCCTCGGTTACCCCCAGTCTGGTTTAGCCCATCTGCCAAAATGGTTTACTGGGGAATGGGCACTATGCATGCTGTAGTTTCTTGGGGCCACGGGGGAAAGTTAGATGGATCAGGTGGACACCAAAGGTGGAAAGCAGCCCTCATATCAGAGGTACTAGTCTTCCCTCCCACCCTACACCCCCAAGTTGTATGTGATTATGATGGAATACTATTGTACTTTAAGAAATGATGAATACGATGCTCTTGGAAAAACACAGAAAGACTTACAGGAACTGGTGCAAAGTGAAATGAGCAGAACCAGGAGAACATTGTATACAGCAACAGCAATATTGTATGGTGATCCACTGCGAAAGACTTAGCTATTCTCAGCAGTACAATGATGCAAGACAATTCTGAAAAATTTATGATGAAAAATGCTATCCCTGTCCAGAGAAAGAACAGGTAGAGCCTGAATACAGATCAGAGAAACTTTTTCCTTACTTTCTTTATTTTTCTTGTTTTTATTTAGTCTGTGTTTTCTTTCACAGTATGACTAAGATGGAAATGTGTTTTGCATGACTATACATGTATAACCTATGTCAAATTGCTTTGGAACTCAAAATTTGAAAAAAAAAAGAATGTTAAAATTGCTTTTACATGTAACTGGGAAAAATAAAATATTAAATAAGTTTTTTTTGGAGGGGGGAAGGCAGGGCAATTGGGGTTAAGTGACTTGCCCAAGGTCACATAACTAGTAAGTGTATCAAGTGTCTGAGGCTGGAATTGAATTCAGGTCCTCCTGACTCCAGGGCCAGTGCTCTACCCACTGTACCACCTGGCTGCCCCCCCTTTTTTTGGAGGGGGGAAGGCAGGGCAATTGGGGTTAAGTGACTTCTTGCCCATGGTCACACAGCTAGTAAGTGTAAATAAGATTTTTTAAAAAGAAAATTATCTCATAATGCCTATTCATCTCATTTTTTTCATTAAGGTTACCCTTAATTCATACATTTTTAGATTTTTATAGAGATGAGAAAATTATCGGTGGTGGCTTCTCAGTTGTCTATTTGGAGTAATAATACTGCTTGTTGTCTTTCCTGTTCAACTTAATTTAAAAAAATTATTAATTGTCTATTATGTATGAGGCACTATTATGTGTGGTACTGGGTATGGAAATCCAAAACTTAAGAAGCCCCTGCTGTAGCAACAATCTGGCTGGTAGCTACTGTGGCTGTGAAAGACCATCAGTAACCAGCACACAGAGGGCTGCTAACACAGGTTCTTTGATCTGCTTTACTAAGGAAGGTAATTTTAAGGGGTTAACAATCCCACTTTAATTAAGCATATATAAATCATTCACAGTTCAGGAGGAAAAGCCAGAAACCTGAACTTCAGAGCAAATACAAACAAATTACAAACATATACAAGATAAACAGGCCAAATCACAATTCATAGTTACCAGGAAAGCATCAACATCTATCTGCGCTACAAGCCAGGGGGCTCTTAACAACGGCTGCCCAGAGTACCATGCCACTCTTCCAGTGAGTGAGAGCCCCAGCCAAAATGCTAACTTCTCAGTTTTTATACTCTGTTCAGGGCTGGAAGGATTCACACCTAATCAGCAAAAGGCTGTGAGCCTAGGGCTTGCCTGGAGCTTTGCACCCTAGTAAGACTTAGTCAAAGACACTTAATTAAGTTAGCATTCTAAAACAGTAAAAAAAAAAAAAGTCCCACCTTAATTACCAATATACTTGCCCTCAAGGAGTTTACAATCTATTATTCTTTTGGAATTTTCTACTCTTTGCAATATCTTTAAAATTCATTCCTGTGTGCCTTCAAAATAGTGCTGACTAAAGCGTGGATTTTTTTCACATATTGTGCCTGATCAGATCCAGCCACATTTCCCAACATCATCATTAGCATGATTTCTACTTCCTCATATGGCACATACTAAGAAAGTACCCCAAAAATACACCAAAAAAGGGAAGACTATGCAGATTTCCAAAATTGATAAAATGGCAAACAAAAGTATATCTGTTCATCCAACATTCCTTCCAGGTATTGGAGCTGAGCCAAAGAAGCTTACTGGGACTTTCATTATTTGTTTTGTCATGAGGTTCCTTACGAGTTTGGCCACCTGCCTAGAGGGATGTAGCCCTGGGAGATTTTTTGATAATTTTTTTGAAAGTCTATCCAATTCTCAGTCAGCAGTAGAGAAAGTCTTACTCTCCTTGCTTTATTTTTGCACTTTAAACTAATTCTAATGTTCAAAGGTCCCAAAGAATAGATTTGGGAATGGAGGTAACAGAGAACACCTTGCTTCCCTACCAATCACTGCCCCAAGAACCCCAGAGAAATGAGGAGAACTGGTTAAATATCACTGACACATATCAGAGATGGGATTTCTCCAGAATAAAAAGAGGAGGTCAGGAAGCAGGAAGACACTTTTGCTGTGCTCTAATCTCGAGCACTACTCTGACATCTTGGACAGTCTGCTGGATGGCACTTCAAGACAGAGGGTTAAAAAGTCTCATTGTGTCCTGTCTTTAGCCTTTGGCAGCTAGATGGTGTCATAGTGCACAGAGCACTGAACCTGGAGTCTAGAAGACTTTAAATTCAAATCTAGCCTCAGACAGTTACTAGCTTGTGAACCTCAGGCAAGTCACCTAATCTCTATTTGCCTCAGTTTCCTCTTCTGTAAAATAGGGATAATAATAGTACTTTTCTCCCAGGGTTGTTGTGAGGCTCAAATGTATTGTAAATTGTGTATTTGTAAATACATAAATATATAATATTTATTTAATATATTATATAATATCACATTATATTATATTATATGTTTTAACTCTAAACAAAAATATATAATATATAACAAATAGAAAATAAAATAAAATAGTATATAAATAATACACTTCTTTATAATAATTATAAAGTGCTTAGCACAGGTACATAATAGGTTTTATGTTAATGTTACCTCTCATTATAATAATAACAGCTATTATTATTAACTTCTGAACCCTCATCTGAAAAAAATTCTTGAAATTGGATACATAAATTTTGTGCATGGACTTTCTTCTTGCTTTGCTAGTGTGAATGCTAATTGACCACAGGAAGCTCTTATTTAGAAAAGCATTTGCCGTTTAGCATAGGAAATAAGAGGTGTGGGAGAAAAAGAATAGAAAACATTTATGCAGCATTTTAAGGTTTGTAAAGCAGATAGATGATAGATAGATAGATAGATAGATAGATAGATAGATAGATAGATAGATGATAGATAGATGATAGATAAATAGATAGATAGATAGATGATAGACAATAGATAGATAGATTATAGATAGATGATAGATAGATGATAGATAGATAGATGATAGATGATAGACAATAGATAGATAGACAGATAAATGATAGATAGATGATAGATAAATAGATAGATGATAGATAGATAGATAATAGACAATAGATAGATAGATGATAGATGATAGATAGATAGATAGATAAATGATAGATAGATGATAGACAATAGATAGACAGATAGATAAATGATAGATAGATAGATGATAGATAGATTGATATATAAATAGATAGATGATAGACAATAGATAGATAGATTATAGATAGATGGTAGATAGATAGATGATAGATAGATAGATAGATGATAGATAGATGATAGACAATAGATAGACAGACAGATAGATAATGATAGATAGATAGATGATAGATAGATTGATAGATAAATAGATACATGATAGATAGATGATAGACAATAGATAGATAGATGATAGATAGATGATAGATGATAGATAGCTAGATAGATAGATGATAGATAGATAGATAGATGATAGATAGATAAATGATAGATAGGTGATAGATGATAGATAGATAGATAGATAGATGATAGACAATAGATAGATAGGTGATAGATAGATGATAGATAGATAGATAGATGATAGATAGATAAATGATAGATAGGTGATAGATGATAGATAGATGATAGATAGATAATAGACAATAGATAGATAGATTATAGATAGATGATAGATAGATAGATAATAGATAGATTGATAGATAAATAGATAGATGATAGATAGACAGATGATAGACAATAGATAGATAGATGATAGATGATAGATAGATAGATAGATAGATGATAGATGATAGACAATAGATAGACAGATAGATAAATGATAGATAGATAGATGATAGATAGATTGATAGATAAATAGATAGATGATAGATAGACAGATGATAGACAATAGATAGATAGATTATAGATAGATGATAGATAGATACATAATAGATAGATTGATAGATAAATAGATAGATGATAGATAGACAGATGATAGACAATAGATAGATAGATGATAGATAGATAGATAGATGATAGACAGTTAGATGATAGACAATAGATAGATAGATGATAGATAGATGATAGACAATAGATAGATAAATGATAGATAGATAGATGATAGATAGATGATAGATAAATAGATAGATGATAGATAGATAGATAGATAATAGACAATAGATAGATAGATTATAGATAGATGATAGATAGATAGATAGATAGATAGATAGATGATAGATAGATGATAGACAATAGATAGACAGATAGATAAATGATAGACAGATAGATAATAGATTGATAGATAAATAGACAGATGATAGACAATAGATAGATAGATTATAGATAGATGGTAGATAGATAGATGATAGATAGATGATAGACAGTAGATAGATAGATAGATAAATGATAGATAGATGATAGATAAATAGATAGATGATAGATAGATAGATGATAGACAATAGATAGATTATAGATAGATGATAGATAGATGATAGACAATAGATAGATAGACAGATAAATGATAGATAGATGATAGATAAATAGATAGATGATAGATAAATAGATAATAGACAATAGATAGATAGATTATAGATAGATGATAGATAGATAGATAGATAGATGATAGACAATAGATAGACAGATAAATGATAGATAGATAGATGATAGATTGATAGATAAATAGATAGATGATAGATAGACAGATGATAGACAATAGATAGATAGATTATAGATAGATGGTAGATAGATGATAGATAGATAGATAGATGATAGATAGATGATAGACAATAGATAGATAGATAAATGATAGATAGATGATAGATAGATTGATAGATAAATAGATAGATGATAGATAGATGATAGACAATAGATAGATAGACGATAGATAGATGATAGATAGATAGATAGATAGATGATAGATAGATAGATAGATAGATAGATAGATAGATAATAGATAGATAAATGATAGATAGTGATAGGTAGATGATAGATAGATGATAGATAGATAGATGGTAGACAATAGATAGATAGACAGATAGATAAATGATAGATAGATAGATGATAGATAGATTGATAGGTAAATAGATAGATGATAGATAGATGATAGACAATAGATAGGTGATAGATGATAGATAGATGATAGATAGATAGACAGATAGATAGATAGATAGATAGATAGATGATAGATAGATGATAGACAGATAGATAGATGATAGACAGATAGATAGATATAGACATATATCATCTTGTTTGATCTTCATAATAGCCCTGGGACATAGGTGCTGCTATTATCTCCATTTTATAGATGACTGAACTGAGGCAGACAGAGGTTCAGTGACTTGCCCAGGATGACACAGCTAGTAAGTGTCTGAGGCCTGATTTGAACTCAGGTCTTCCTGACTCCCAGTTCAGCACTGTAACTACTGCACCACCTATTGTTGTTCAGTCATTTTCAGTCTTGTCTGACTCTTTGCGCCCGCATTTGGGGTTTTCTTGGCAGAGACACTAAAATACTTTGCCATTTCCTCCTCCAGCTCATTTTATAGATAAGGAAACTGAGGCAAACAGAAGTTAAGTGACTTGCCCAAGGTCGTACAGCTTGTATAGCGTCTGAGACCAGATCTGAATTCAGGAAGCCCTGTGCCCTATTCACTGAGCTGCCTGGGTGCTTCGGTTAGAACTGAACCTGGTCAATTCTTGTCATTTAAAGGAAAAAGGCGTCACACCCTAGCCAATACATGCTGTGTCTGTTGCACGATGACCTCTTCCTCCCAGGATCCCTTGACTTTGTGATCTGTGATGGCTTAGGTATCAGTGGATAATTCCCCAAACAGGAGATGGACAGGCACCTGATAACGACCCTAAGTGGGGAATGAAGACACAGGGTTTCAACACAATAAACATCATGAATTAACAAAAACATGTCAATCATGTTGAATACAAGGGGTGTCGCAACAGGGACCAAGCAGTGAAGCATGCATGACTGACCACAGTAAACAGTATGAGCACAGAAGATGACGAACAGGGCAAGGCACACAAACAGTTTGGTGGCTTTGGTCAAGGGGAGGTCCTCGGCACCTACCCGGCTACCTATTACCAACAGGAAAAAGGAACAATTGAAATGACAAAATTTTTAAAGAGCAGATTTTACTAAAAGACCAAAAAGTAAACAATTTGAAAACTTAACCCCAAAAGAAGAAAATCCCAAATTTTGGAAATTAAAAATGAGAAACTGAAAATCATTAAAGATACAAAATAAATTCAGAACATCGTCAGGAGGAACTATGCATAAATGTATGCTATTTGTGGTCATAAGATAAATGGATGATTTTTACAGGTAAACAATTAATGAAATGCTTTGTAAAAAAGCACCAGGATTAGATAAATTCACAAGTGAATTCCTCTAAACCCTCAAAGCCAAATAATCTCAATACTACATAGCTCATTTGTAATAATAATAATAATAATAGTAATACCTAGCATTTTACTTTGTTCTATAAATAATTTTTACAAATATGATCTTATTTTATCCCAACAATAACCCTAAGAGATAGTTCCTATCATTATTTCCATTTTACAGATGAGAAAACTGAGGCACAGAAAGGTTAAGTGACTTGCCCAGGAACGCACAGATCATAAATGCCTAAGGCTGAATTTGAACTCAGATCTTCTAGACTCCAGGTCTGTGTGCCATGCAGCTGCCTTTATGAAAATAGAAACAGTATGCTACCTACTTCTTTTTATGAAGCAAATATATTTTGATCTCCAAAAATGGCAAATATGAGATAGAACACTATAAGCTAAAATGTATATTCTTCGATGGATCGGCTGTCTCAGCAACATAACTAGAATTTCCTACCCTAAGCAGATTGAACCTCCTCCACGCTTTCCATCCTAGGTGACTTTTGTCTGTTATCTATCCTTAAATATTCCATAGGATTAATCTAATGTTTGTTGTTGTGGTGGTGGTGGTTCAGTCGTTTCAGTCGTGTCTGACTCTTCTTGACTCCATTTGGGGTTTTCTTGGTAAAGACACTAGAGTGGTTTGCCATTTTCTTCTCACGCTCATTTTCAGATGAGGAAACTGAGGCAAACAGGGTGAAATGACTTGTCCAGGGTCACACAGCTAGAGTGTCTGAGGCCAGATTTGAACTCAGGGAGATGAGTCTGCCTGACTCCAGGCCCAGTCCTCTATCCACTGTGTCACCTGGGGGCCTTAATCAAATGCAATGATGTCCTTTTTCTGACTCTTGATATTCAAGGGTACCAGTATGGCACTCAGGTCGTCTATCTTTCATTCTCCATTCTTGCTATGTGACCATCCCAAACGTTCTTCTGATCATTCCCATCCTCAATGATGTCACATCTATTTTTTTTTTGGCTTTCAGGTCCTTTTGGATGGTATATTGCAACCTGCTCAGCCTTACCTCGTGTCTCTACGTCACCCTTTGGGTCACCTGAAATTTTGATTCTTGCCTCTTCAGTGTATTTCTTGTTTTGGCTCAAATTATTTCACCTTCTTGTCAGAGAAAATATTAGGAATTTCTAACCCTAAACCAGACAATTGTTAGAGATACAATCTCTATTCCAGACAGATGGCTTAAAAAGAAAAGATTTTTTAATCTTAGCCTGGGAGCATTCTGCTTGGTTTTTCTTAGTGGTTTGTTGGCTTATAATGGAAGAGTGACAACCTCTCCATATCAGGGAAAGGCTTTCTAGCCACTACTCCCTAACCTACTAGAGCTAGAAAGGTAGCTGAGAAGCTGGTATCAGAGAGTGATGCTCAGTATTCAGGAGGGATGTCCTACCTGTCAGGGTGCCGGTCCAGGGAAAGTAAGTCGATGACATCACCAGAAGACAGTGATGGTCTTTTGGTGTTGGAGTTACATGTTGCCCCTCCACATGTGTCTCCTGGCCAGATGTGTTGCCTACATGTATGCTTTTGATAAATGATATTTATTAACGCCCTCTCTTTCCTGCTGATGATGTACATATATATGTGTGTGTGTGTATATATATATATATATATATATATATATATATATATATATATATATATACTTACAATAGGTTTATGGAGCGAATGTTCTTTTTTTAAAAATAGATTTTTATTGATATTTTTGTTTTTACATTCCATATATTCCTCCCAGTAATTTCCCTTCCCCCTCCTATAGAGCTATCCATCATAACAGAGACTTTTTTTTATAAGAGGAGAAAAAGGGGGAAAAATCAGTATTACCAAGCAACACATCCAAAAAAATCTGGTTTTACATGCAATGTTCCACCTCTGGGGACTTCCATCTCTGCCAAAAAGCAGGGAGAGATGCATTCTCAAATTTCTTTTGGGGGGCTATCTGGTCTTTATATATTTCCAACAATTAGTTTTAATTGTTTTGTGGTAGTTTTCCCCATTTATATTATTATAGTCACCGAGTATATTTGATTTCCTGGTTCTACTTATTACACTTTGTATAAGTGTTTCTATGTTACTCTATACATCCTGTTTACCATTTCTTACAGCACAGTAATATTCCATGACTTTTGTTTGCCACAATTTGTTTAGTCATTGCCCAGACAACCGTCATCTACTTTGCTTCCACTGAAAAAGTGTTTCTGGGGAGAATGTTCTATTGTTATTTTTCTGACTATGGTATTCATTAAATGCCTTTGCTTTGAATTAATCATGTCCTCCAGCTGAACAGAAAAAGGCAAAGAAACCAGTGGGGGCTTGTGAGCTATGCTTTAGAGTAGATGAAGACCCAAAGATTACCTTGTCACATGTGAGAGCGATATTTCCCAGGTACATAGAAAACATTTGGACATTAAGCCACCAACACATATGAGACCTATACTATAGACGACTATAAATTAATTTAAAAGAAATAAAGAAAAAAAATTAATGACTAGAATGCTTTCTCCTGATTGGAGCTTAGTGCAACTAGTATAGGAAAAATGTCAACATTTCCCAAATTGCTTTATAGATTTAATGGGCAACTTCACAGTGAGGTGTTTCACAGACTTATAATTGAGTCAGGAAATATTAGAACTAAAAGTCACTTCTGATGTCATCTTAATCCTACCCTTTCTTCTTCTAGATGAGAAAATGAAGGCCTACATAGGTGAAATGAATATTCAAGGTCATGTAGGTAGAAATTAACCAAGATAGAATTTGAACCTAGGTCCACTGACTGAAAAGTATCATGGTACGTTAGAAAGAACATTGGACCTGAGGTCAGGAGATATCCGGATCTCACTCTGGTTCTGATTCTAGATGTGATTCTCATGTACAATGAGGTGACCATGGGCAAATCATCTAGTCTTTGAACCTCAGATTCCTCTTATGTAGAATGGAGACATTAATAGCACCTCCTTCATGGTGTTATCATGAGACATCAATGAAGTCAAGCAATTCACAAGCACCAGCTTATTTTCATTCTGTATGTCTTCATTTTTAGATATGTTTCTTCTATGCAACAAATTGTAGGATTGTGTTTTCTTACCATTACCTTATCATTCAATTTCATCTTGTTTGATTGGTTAATTCATTTATAAGTAAGGCTGTGATTGTTAGGTTTGTGTTTTCCTCCATTTATTTCTTCTATATTGATTGTACTTCTTCCTCTTTTAGGTCAATACTTTATCTCTACCATTAACTTTGCTTACACTAACTTAATCCCACCAGCTCTCTCCCACGCATCTGACCCTTGCTCCTCTTTATCTACCCAACTCCCTAAATTGCTTGTTTCTCTTTCTGTATATGTATTATATATGTATTTGTGTAGATGTGCGTGCATGTAGGTAGATATGTATGTGTAGGTATGTATGTGTATATGCAGGTATACATGTGTATATGTAGGTAAGCAGGTGTCTATGTGTGTATGTAGCCATATAGATGTGTATGTATGTAGCTGTATATGAGTGTATGTAGGTGTGTACATATGCAGGTGGATATAGGCATGTATGTTTATGTGTGCATATACTGTGTAAGCATGCATATGTATGTGTGTATGTATATATGTATGTATGTATATGTCTCTGCCTGAGTATATACGTAGGTATGTTTATAGGTATGTATTGCAAAGATAAGTATTTTTTTGTCTTTTTTCTTTAATTGGCCAATAGACAAGTCAAGAGGCACTATTTTGCTTCCTATAGAGGAGAACCAGAGCCATGATGAGTAAGGTGAGACCCAGGTACATATGTAGGTTGTGTATATGTATGTAGGAATATATGTAGGTATGTATGTCTCACTCTTCTTGATCCTTCCCCATGCAGTTAAGTGTGTGTTTCAAAATACTTTCCCCCTTTTCCCTCAAGCAATCTTTTAAATTAGATTCTTGCATGGTACTCTTTTTTTTTTTTTTTAAAAATGGTCATTTATTTGTCTCCCACCTTATTTCTATCCCCTTTTAGTCTGTTATGAATTCTCTTCTCCCATTCACAGGCTATACTCACATCTTTCTTCTTCAGGGTCTCTGTGTTGCTTGGGTGAGGCAGAGCTTCTCAAGCACTATTTTAAAACTGCATGTTTTATCCTATTTCTATATTAGTACATGTACAGATCTAACCCCATTATCCCCTCCAAATGTTGCTAATTTCATTAATGTTTTTGTTT
The DNA here is from genome assembly GCF_011100635.1 of Trichosurus vulpecula. Classification (NCBI taxonomy): domain Eukaryota; kingdom Metazoa; phylum Chordata; class Mammalia; order Diprotodontia; family Phalangeridae; genus Trichosurus; species Trichosurus vulpecula. Next base: position 330,579,591 of record NC_050574.1, read on the forward strand.
GGGTGGGGCCTTCTTCTGATGTGCCTTACTCCTAAAAATATCAATTCAGAAGAAAGCAATAATTTATGGTTGGAAGTAATTCTGTGTCCTGAATCATGAGACTTACTCCTTCTCCCCATCTTTCTGCTCAGTCAGGGACTTCTCAGAGAACTTTTGCACCTCCCAGGCCCTCTCACCCTGGCAATGCCTCCATTCTTTTGGTCCTCAGCTCTGATTGGAGTTCCTTCCTGGGACCACCATTGTGGAAGTGTTGTAAAGGCAATCAGTGAATGGGAAGATCTTCCCTGCCCATTGAGTGGGCTTTGGGGGTGGGGCTCTCAGGGTCCTGGGGGGAGGGGCTAGGACTGGAGCCAATGGAAGCCTGTGGTAGGAGGAGCTTGCCAAAGGGTTGGAGCAAAACTAAGAGGCAGTTGGTGAGAGCAGTTGAGAGCTGAAGGAGAGATGAAGCAGTCAGCTAGCTGGAACACAGCTTGGAGATTGCGCGGAAGCGGCGGAAGCAGTAGTGACGGTGGCAGGGGTTACAAAAAACCGGGACTGACCCTTGTGGAGACCAGAGAGTGCTGAACAGGGGCTTGAGGCCAGTGGGTGGTCTTCTTGCTGGAGGGCCCTGGCATTGGAGGGGGAAGCACCAGTATGGCTTGACTTGCTGCCATAATGTTTTTCTGTGGCCTTCTGGTCACTAGTGTGAGATGGGCATACTGGTTTTGGAAGGTTCTTGCCAGGATGTCGAATTGGGGACACTGGTCCATGGGTCTGCTACTTTTCAGTTTCAATAAATGCTTTAACTCCTCTGCCTTCTACTTAAAGAATTCCTTATATCCTGCGATTCTGGACAATTCAGGCATATTCATGGTTTGAAGTCATGAATTCTGCCTTACTGGTATAAGTGGCCATGTCATCCACATTCACTTCTAACCCATCTCAGGCCCCTGACTCTCAGGACTACTTGTTCACCTAACACCTTGCCCCCTTGAGGATACCTTTCCCCTGTCTCCTCTCCCACTTTTCCACTTCCTTTTATGTATTCTTTCCCCTTACTAGAATGTAAACTGCTTGAGGACAGATTGTATTTTCAGCACTTGGCACTGTGCCTGGCACACAGTAAACTTAATAAATGCTTTATCTACTTTACTGTGTTAATTCCTTCCTTCTACAGCAAGGATATCCTATATCTGGATCTGTATCCCTATTATTACCACCTTGGCTTCTGTCCACCGTAATGCTAACTCTTGCTTGGAGAAGATGGTCTATATTTTGCCCCTTCTGCACAGATGAAAAAAGGCCCCAGTCACTCACCACAGACATATTTAGTTGTGCTGGAGCCAATTTGAACCTGCTCAGTAGAGCTAATTATTAAATTTTCAGCAAGAGCGTTTATACTACAAATGAGAAATGCTACAGTGCTACAAATGAGGGCTTGATTTATTGCTTTGTTGATTGTCTAGACTTAAGAAAGTGATGGAAAAATATTAATAATGCAGATTAAACTTAAAAGTGTGTCATGGGTTCATCATTATTTTCAGAGATCCTCTTGTTAAACATTTACCAGCACACCACTGGATACACCTTCTTACTTCCCACTCAAGGGAAGGAAGCTACTTTTTCTTCTCCTCTTCCAGTGCTAAACTTACCTTCCATCTCACACCCACCTCTCTCATTCCCTTTCCTCCTGTCTTACTATTCGGTCCCCTCCCTACCCCTAGACTTTCCCCTCTTTGTTCACTTCCAGGATGAATCAAATGAGATAACACACATCATCATCATCATCATTATCATCATCATCGTCATCATCATCTCTAGCTCCCCTCTTTCTCCTTGAGCGACTCTTCTCTTCTTGCTTGAGTGACTTCTCACTATTGCCTCCCCCCACCCAAAAGATATTGATATTCTTAATAAGATAAAATTGAATTAGGTCACTTGTTAGAACCAAGATGGAACTTGAATAATAATGAAAGAAGCTACATTTCCATAAACATTTATAATATTTATAAAGCATATCAATCAAATACATACATAACCACATGCTATACTGTGAGTGTTTATGTTCACATTTACCACGAATTACCAAATGACAGAGAGGACAATGGTCTTTTTGCATTTAGTAGGATTTAGCAACAGCCAAATAAAAATGAGGCAAAAGTTTAAAAATATGCATTTGTACAAAAGTGAAATGGCTACTTCAAGCCAGCGTGGTATCCACTGGAATGAAAGGTTTGCAGAGAAATTCATAACAATAAAAAGTGAAGTTCGTTTGGCACTTTACGTTCTTCAGAAATCCACATTGTTAAATGTCCAGTGCCTGAGAAAACAGTTATTAAAACATCAACATATATAAATCCCTGTGTTTAACATATCCTTCTTGTTCATTTATAAAAATTTAGGTGAGGACAATGCACTTTCCCAAAGGGTTCAAGTCTCCTAGACAATAATTTTATCTTACGGCCAGGTGTGCCCTATCATGTTCAGTTCTAGAAACCACATATAAGTAAAGACATCGATAAATTTAGGAGCATCCAAAGGAGTGGGACCAATACATTAAAGGACCTCAAGGTCATGTTACACGAAGATCAGTCAAATCCATTGGGGATATTTAGCATGGAGAATACATAGGGGGAACTGAATACCTGCCTTCAAGTAACAGAAAGGTTGTAACATGGAAGAAAGTTTTTTTTTTTTGCTTCATCTAACCACAATAAGATTAGAAGTTACAGAGAATCACATTTTATTTCAATGTAAAGTTAAATATCCCCTCTGGGGCTATTTCCCCAAATCACATTTATACTGAGGGGCCAGGCTCCCTGAAGACCCTGTTACTCAAGAATCTAGGTGGTGAGGTTTTAATACCCTCATTCGTGAGCCCCCATTACTGTGCTTCCAATCAATAATCAATCAGTCGACTCCATTAAATTTTAGATAATGGATTTACTAAAACGGGCAGTTGATTCAAAACATTTCTTCCCCTCCTACTGCCAAAGTATACTCTGTAGCATTCTCTCCACAAATTTATAAAAATTCCGTAAGGAGAGTGGACACTAACTTAAGTTACACATGTAAATAATACTTGTGGCAAAGGGGTACCTCCAAATTCCTGTCCCTAGAAGTCCTAGGTTTCTTTTGGGGAGCCTCATGAAGTTTGCTGCATGGCAGGACATTGGTGATGGATGAGTTACTTTGCTGCTCAGTTGGGCTGGTTCCTTTCAAGGAATGACCTGTTTGTTGGACAGGTGGATCGAAGACTAGGCTGAGCCACTCTGCTACTGCTGGCCCAGGCTGCTATGCTGTGGCTGGTACTCTCTCCCCTGCTTATTCTTGAGCTTTGGAGGGAAGAGAAAGTGCCAGCTGCCTCCTTGCAAATCTCTTCAGACCTTGCAGTACCCACAAGGTTGCTCCCTGAGCATATCCATCTCATAGTTGCTGCTCAGTCACTTAATAAGGGGAGAGAGCACAAAGGAGACCGAAGCAGTCGTGTACTCACAGTGACCTTTGGCACTGTGGGAGACAAGGCAGGCCCTTCCCCGACCTGGTTCTGGGGAGGCAATTCAAAGCAGTCCTATCTCCTCAAAGTGCAGAGTGATGAAGGGATGCGTAGCTCGTTTTGGATACCCTCTCAGTTCTAGCTCAGCAAGTCCTGAGTAATCAATTCTAGCTCCACAGCTAGAAGACTTTTTATCATCATAGAGTGTTGTTCAGTCATTTTCAGTTGTATCCAACTCTTCGTGACCCCGTTTGGGGTGTCCTTGGCAAAGACACTGGAGCGGTTTGTCACTTCTTTCTCATCACAGTACCAGCTCCTCATTTACCCCTGACCAGAAACCAGCTCCCCCCAAGTTTCCACACAGTTGCTTGGACTGAAATCAGGCAGAGAATATCTGTACATGTCTTTGACTGGTCCCCCCATGAAGAAAAGAAAAGCTTCAATAACAAGAGCTATTCAAACAAGTAAAAGGGTGCTATGAAAGACAGTGGTTCCCCTCTCACTGGAAGCCCCTAAAGGCTGTATCATTACTTCTTGGGAGAGGATGTATTCAGATATGCTTTGGCCTAGGATCTCTGAAATCTCTACTAACTCTGAAATTTCAAAGTTGCCTGCACCCAAAAGTGGTATTCTTTGGCTTAAAAGATGTTAGCATACAAGATACAACTTAGCATAAAACAATAACCCTATGGAGGAAGTGTATAAGGCATTAAGAATTTCTAAGTCCTTGATTGAAAAAAAAGGTAATATTATAAAGCCATTACTTTCCTTTATGCTACTGATCAAACCATTTCAGCTTTCATTTTAATTTCAGTGCATTCATCTATAAAAGTTTTAAACAATAGATACTAACCTTCCTCAATCTTACCCTCTATTTTTCTGAAAATTGAGTTTTATTTATTCACAGTCATGAATTAATAGTTTATTTTCAATGGAACAATAAAAGAATTTCCTTACATGAGATATATTATGCTCACCTACTCATAAAAACACTGCATCATAATTAAGTCAGAACCTCTATCTTACCCTCTGTTTCTCTGAAAATTGAGTTTTATTTATTCATACCGATGAATTAGTATTTTATTTTCAATAGAAAAATGACAAAATTTTCCTACTTACATGAGATATGCTATGGTCACCTACTCATAAAACACTACATCATAATTAAGTCAAAACTTAGATCTTACCCTCTATTTCTCTGATAATTGAGTTTTATTTATTCACACTGATGAACTAATATTTTATTTTCAATATAACAATAACAGAATTTTCCTAATTATGTGAGCTATATTATGCTCACATACTCATAAAGCACAACATCATAATTAAGTCAGAACCAAAATAATGTAATCTTGAACAAACTTATTTGAAATAACTGAAAAAAGTAGAATGCTTTAAGCTTTTTAAAAACAAGCTACTATATTGAAGAGTATGTCTACTTTGAAATAACTTACTTCAGTCTATCACCATTAGGCTAGCAAAAGCAGTCTGATGCTAGGCTTGTGAAATTAACATTTGGTAGTAAAGAATAACAGATAAATGCTCCTTTTGATTCTATTTATCGTTCCAAGTAGACAGTCCTGTCCATTCACAGCATTGACAAGTCAAACCAAAATAAAATCATAAGCAATTAGACATACTGACTTTTGGAGTGCGTGCTTGGTGTTTTCTTCCCTGAGTGATAACTTTTGTGGGTTGTATGATAAGATGGTATCGAGTATCTGTAGCGATCGCTTTTCTCCTTACAACAAAAAACACAGCAGAACATTGTCCCTCCAGCAACGAGGAGCAGTGCTGTGACCCAGCCTATGTAGATGGCTTCTCCTAATTCTCGTTTTTGAGCCACATTCACTATTGGATTGTAGAAATCTCTGATGATCGCATTGGCAACCCAGCACACCGGGACCAGAACGACAATCCCTGTGAGGATGAAGAGGATTCCAGCTGTCAGCAAAATAAAACCCTTGACTTGTTCATTGTTCCCAGTGCATACGACACATTTCATTCCAAGGATGGCAATCATGAAAGCGAGAAAGGAGAGCACAGAGGCTGTACACATCAATCCCCTGGAGGCCTGCAGGTCTGGAGTGAGAGCCAGCAGGGAGTCATAGATTTTGCATTGCATCCTGATGTTGGCATGTCTCATGCAACTCATCCACAGGCCTTCCCAGAGGTTTTCAAAAACTATAATGTTGCTTCCAATGAAGGCGGAAACTCTCCACTGGGGCATGATAGTGACGGCCACTGTCCCCACCATTCCGACTCCTCCTAGTATTAGTCCAGCTATTTGCAGACCATAGTAAGCCATTTTGTCTGGAAATGTGTATACCTGTATCAGACCAGGAGAAATTAAATAAATGAAGCAGGTCAGTAGGCATGCAATACTGAGCAGCTAATGTTTTCTTGTGTTAATGTCCTCAGGAGCCCAATGTTTTTTTTTTTTTTCAGATAGGTTCTGCTCGGCTACTTTCAACTAAGTTAAATCCAGTGTTGGCTGGCTGGGGTACCTTTACTGACTGGAACATGTGAACTCACCAATCCGGTGTGTCTACTTTCTTGTCCAATAAGAAGGGGACAGAGGCACTGGTGTATTTAAATTGTTCATTCTTTGTGCTTCACTTTTTTTTTTTCTAAAAAGGCAAACAGCATGTTTGCAAACAGCATTCACAACTGTGAATGTCTGTGCAAATCTATAAATGTATCAATCCCCTGTAGAAAGAAGTACATCTCATACAGGTAATGGTGAAACTTTTAGAATTGTAAAATAATGAAGGCCATCGAACAGTTAGAGTCTGTTGGGTCCAAGCTTGGGCTGGAACACTGGACCCTCTCCTCACTTAAGGGGCTCTTTCCTTCTGGATCTACACAAACTCTTTGGATTAGATTTAGTCCTGTGGAAGTCTGGACTTCTAAAAACCGTCAGACTTCTTTTCTCACACTCTGGTTTATTACCCTCCTGAGCTATTGCTGGGTAGTGGGGGTGGGGAAATACTTAAAGCTTAGGTTTGGCCCATGTCTATAATTGTTATTTGGTTGTGTCTGACTCTTTGTGACCCCATTTGGGGTTTTCTTGGCAAAGATACTGGAGTGGTTTGCCATTTCCTTCACCAGCTCATTTTACAGATGAGGAAACTGAGGCAAACAGGATTAAGTGATTTGCCCAGGGTCACACAGTAAGTATCTGAGTTCACATTTGAACTCAGGTCTTCCTGCCTCCAGACCCAGCACTCTATCCACTGTACCACCTAGCCTTTTGGCCCATACCTAGGATCTCCCTATAGGAAGGAATAGAAAAGTATTCAAAGTACAATGTAAATCTAATATTGGGGGTAGGGCGAGGAAGGAAGGAAATAAATACTTATACAGCACCTACTATGTGCGGGGCACTGTGCTAAGCACTTCACAAATGTCATGTCATTTGACCCTCACAATAACCCCGGTATAGGACGGGTATTCATTAAAATACATGAAACCTACAAACGTGTATTAACAGAAAGAAAGAAAACAAGATTCAATAACCTAGAACTACTGTTATAAAATGTAAATTCCTTGGGATTATTTTATTCAAATTTCTATCCCTAGGGTCCAGCATACTTTGCACATAGTTGGAACTTAATAAATACTTGTTGATTGATGGCTTGCTATACTAAGTACACATTGTCAGAAAAAATATATAAATTAACAAACAATTAGCTTAGTAAAATAAGTAGTAGTAATAAGTACTGTTATGGTCTCTAGGAGGCTAAGACTTAAACTTCTGAATACAAGTTTCTGGAACTGCTGAAAAACCACTACACATTTCACCTCACTTCTGCACTGTCTCTCTCAATCTCCATTATCTTCTGACCAACCAGGCCAGAGGTTGAATTCATGTTGCAGCTGGTAGTCATCTTCTCTAAGAGTGCTGGATTAGTCTCTGGGGACTCCTCCCAAAGTTCAGCCAGGACCTAATGAGGACCCAGGATCTCCAAACCCCTTGAACTTACATTTCCTCTAATCCTGGACATATGCATCTTGGAAATCATGGTTTGGTCACTTACACTAAGGAAAGAGCAATCACCGAAGAGTCGGCCCAAAACCCAGGCTCAGGCTCAGGCATTCCTAATTAGGATATATGCTTAGTTACCCTGTGATAGCAGTTCAATATCTCTGCTGGAGTCAGAGGACGTGCCCTTCCCCTACCCCTCACAGGAGTACTACTTGCCACATGGAGATTTGAGGAAGAACAGAGACAGGAGCAGAATCACTTCCTTTTTTAAAGATACAAAATCATTGGTTTCTCCCCATTGGCCAATAAGGTATGCTTTGCCACCATTTTCAAAATGCCCTAGTCCTTCCCAAAGCCACATACAGGGAACAGGAAGCTGCTGAAAGATTTAAAATCCCCAAGTACCTAAAAGCTGTAGTAAAAACTCCAGTTGTCTGGAAGCAGGCAAAACAGCTTTTCCATGCCCAGTTACACGTACAATAAAATATCTACTTTAGGCATCTGCTTGGACTGTCAGAGTGCCAAAGTGAAAGGAGAGAAGGGGAGAGACAGGTCACTTTTACCTGGGAAACAACATTCTTTGAGATTCATTTGACTCAAGGGACTGATAGAATTTGACTGCAACTTCAAAGCAAGCACTCTCTGGCATGAAATTGAGGAATGGGTAATGCAAAAAAGGAAAAAAAGGTAAAACAAAAACAAAAAGCAAAAGTTGGTCTTATCACATACAGAACAAGTATGGTTGCCCAGCACCTTAAGGGAAGGCCTCTACTTTCCTAACCCTTAACTGCTCTTCTTCTCTACCATTTATATATATATATATATATATATATATATATATATATATATATGTATATATATATATACATATATATATACACATATATATACATATATGTGTGTGTGTGTATACATTTATATATATATGTATATATATAAATCGATTCTCTATTTACTTCTTCTAGATATTCTTACATGTGAACATGTATCCTCCACTAGAAGACAATCTCCTTACGTGTAGGGATCATCTCATTCTTTGCATTTGCATCCCCAGGGCCTAGCACAGTGATTGGCACATAGTAGGTACTTAATAAAAGCTTGTAGGTTGATTGATTCTTTCCTTTGTTTGACTGACTGATTGATTCTTTCCTCCCAACCATGAAGAGGAATGCACATATCTCGGACTCTCTTTAAGCAAATTCGATATATTATAAGGTGGATTTAACAAAAAGATAAATTAGGATTACTTGAAATAGAAAGCATGAATTGATGTGTGACAAATTCATTTATAGGGAACATGTCAAAAAGCACATGGGTTGCATGAAGCAATTTTTAGATAAATGGAAAGGGGGAGGGGCAAATACATTGCTCAGTGAGCGCGTAGCAAGTCAGTTAAAAGTTATTTTCAGGTACATCAGGGATGAGCTAGAGCCAGCTCCTCTGGGCTTGTTAAATTTTCAGTGTAAACATTTATACCTCAGAAGTTGGCAAACAAAACAAAGCAGGACTTGATTTATTGTTTTATTGTCTGTCCTAGATTGAAGAAACTTATTAATGTTAAAGTTAATAATGCAGTTATATCATACATACATTTTCCCCCCAGAGAACTGGTTTTTTTTTAACATCTACTAGCACACCCCTGGGTCTATTCCTAACAGATTTTGTGGTCTGGGCTTATACCCTAGATGGCTGAGCAGGGGGAATTGGCATTTTCATGTTACCTTGGGGATCCAGTGTATATCGGTGGTTGTAGGAAAAAGGAAAGAAACACTTTGAAGTGGGTGTTTGTCCTTTGTCCTCACAGAAGACTAATGACATCAGGTGGGTGATGTCTTGATTTGTGAATGAATTGGATTTAAGTGAGGCAGGGTTGTACAAAGTGATCAGCCTCACTCTTCTCCAGAGTCATTGGAGTCCAGCGGCAAGACATAGGTCAAGGCAACTGGAGATGGTCCAGGATGCAGTGGGAGACCTTGGCCTTTTTAAGCTAAGGTCTTTCCCAGGTCTCAGTTTGTCTGAGGTAACATCCATTCAGTGATTAAAGGCCAGGTAAACATTAAGGTTAAAAAGTGGCCTAGTTTGCCTTCACAAAAGAATCATTCTGGGAGGGGAAGACTCTCAGAGTTTCTGGCCAGAACAGAAACAATTGCTTTTTATACTAATCGCTTTAGAAACTATTCCTTTGGGGATTGGGAGTGCTGGAAGGGAGAGGAGATGTATTCAATTTTAAAAACTAAAATGAAAGAAAGTATTGCTATCTTTTTAGGGGTGTTTCTCCGCATTGATCCTATTTTCCAGTATCCAGAAGACCTCAGTGTCCAGAGGCTAGTCATATTGGTGCCGAACTTAATGTGGACAACCGACTGGTTTTAACCCAACTCTAACACAGAAGGCCTGAGCTCTCAGCCACTCCCAGCTACAGGGATGCCCAGCCAGGACATGTCCTTTAGCTTCTGTGTACTCAATTACCATATTCCTGGGGTAGGAAAAAGACATCAGCTTCCCTTTTTACTTTCTAGAAAGAAGCTCCAAGGGTCCTGACTTAGTAGATGGGGAAAGAGCAAAAGGACAAAATATTCTAAGATCTGCTGAGTTGGTTATCCCTGGCATAGTGACCAATCCTCTGTGATGCAGCTTTGATTCTGGGCTGCCATGCCCCCCCCCCACTTCAGCCACCATTGAGTGGAGGACCACCAGGGGCTTGCTGCATCACCACAGAGTGCCCAAATCATTCAGCACTGGGCCATACTGCCATTTATATGGCACTCTGAGGTTTGCAAAATTCTTCACGTATTTAATTTGATTTTATCCTTACAGTAGTCCTGAGGGTAGTGCTCTTCTTATCCACATTTTATAGATGAGAAAACCGAGTCTGAGAGAAGTAAAGTTACTTGCCCAGGTTCATACAACTATTAAGAGCTAGAGGCAGAATTTGAACTCAGATCTTTCTGATTCTATACCCACTCCTCCCCTGGCTCCCATCTACTATCAAAAACTACTCAACTAGAAAATATGTTGAGGAGAAATCATTTAAGAATCACCAGACTCCTTCAAAACCATAATCAAGCAATAAAACTTCTATTTCAAGAAATTATAAAAGAAAACTGTCCAGATCCACTTGAACCTGAAAGCATAGTGAAAATACAATCCACTAATCATCTCCTGAAAGAAACCCCAAATTTAAAACCTAGAAAGGTCAAACCAGAGTCGAGAGCTTCCAGTTCAAAGAAGACATATCACCAGCAGTCAGAGAATCCACCTAGAGAGCTGCAGGCCTTCCTCTCCTTCTATTTGCTGGTTAGCCCAGGAGTCCCAATGTATTACTGTTGTCTTGCATTTTCATTACATGACAAATTATTGTAGGAGGTCAATAATTCATAAAACACTTTGGAGATCAGTATATTGTTAAATTTTTGTCACACTTCAATGAAAATAATTTTGTTTCTTTTATTTATATTTGTATACCTTTGTAACACAAGCAATGTTGGAGGGACTTCTAATAATCTCTACATGCCTACCTGATGCACTGTAGGGTTTCCCTTGATATATGGATGAGCAAGGCAGACGATTAGGGGCCTGTGGGTCCTTTGGTATAAATGATTGTTCAATACAACTTCTCATTTAAGCTAAGGAGGAAGAGGATGTTGTTACTGTTGTTGTCCAGTCATTCAGTTGTGTCCAACTCTTCTTGACCCCATGGACCATAGCAAGTGAGGCCTTTCTGTCCTCCACTATCTCCTCAAGTCTGTCCTTGGGGTTTTCTTGGCAAACACACTGGAGTGGTTTACCATTTCCTTCTCCTGTGGATCCCTTTTGTTAGAACTCTCCATGTAACCTGTCTTGTATAACCCTGCACAACATAGCTCCCAGGTCCATTGAGCTATGCAAGCCCCTCTACTGTGACAGGGCACTGATCCAGGAGGGGAAAAATTATGAGTGAAATGTTAAAAAAAAAATAAAACATTCTCTTCTAGACAAACCAAGGAGAACAAGAACAAAAGAAATGGTTTTTTTCCTTGTGGCATTAGAATAACAAACAGCATGCGAGGGAAGTAATTAACTGGGCAAACAGAGCTAAAGCCGTGTTACCGATTAGTTTACGAAACATTTTATTCTGTCTTCAAAATTTAAGTTGAGATTTTCTCTGCGTTAGGCAACAATCGTTCATAAATTTTAATAAGTTTAGACATTGTTCATCTTACTTACAAGCCTCCAGACCAAGCTGAAAAGGAAGATTATCAGACTAAGTAGCTATAACACAGGAGAAAGGGAGAAAGTGACACAATCTATTGCAACATACCAAGCATGCTCTGTTATTTTTTGTAATCATAAGATGAAAAATATAAGTTGTGCAAACAGCAGTTTCAAATATAAACATATCAAACATAAACAGCAATTATTTGTTGCTGGGCAAGTTTTGGTGTTGGCGTTTTATAAAAATGCCCTCGGCGCCCTTGACATAAAATCATAATGGAAAGAATGCTGTTTTTGGATTGAGGCAAACTATTGGCTCTCTCTTTTTTTTTCCTTCTTTTTTGCTTTTGTTTCTCCTTTCTCATGATTCATTCCATTGGTTATAATTCTGCTTTACAACTGGACTATTATGTAAATAAATTCAATGTGAAGGTATATGTTGAACCTACATTGGATTACATGCTGTCTTGGTGGGGAAGGGGAGGAGAGGGAGGGAGAGAAAATTTGGAACCCCCAAATTTATGGAACTGAGTGTTGTCAACTAAAAATAAAAAATAAATTTATATCTATCTGTATCTATCTATCATATCTCTCTCTCTCTCTCTCTCTCTCTCTCTCTCTCTCTCTCTCTCTCCCTATTAAGGAAGGGGTGGGGCTAGATGACATTTTAGGTACTTTCTAGCTCTAAATTTATGAGCCTATGACATGCAAGACCCCTTATGGCTTCAGCCTCAAATCTATGATTCTATCTTCTTAATTCTATTAAGCTAGTTAACTGAAATACCTATGCAAATGTCTTTCTCAAAAACATATTTTCAGACGTGGATAATGTGGGAATTTGTTTTGCCAGACCATGTAGATATGTATTGAAGGATTTCTCCTTTGAGTGTTGGGTTTTTCTTTTTTAATTGGCTCCGTGTAGGGGCAGGGGAAACTGGAAGGGACAGATAAACTTAAAAAAATTTATTACTTGAAAAATAAACACAAACTATTAAAAATTTTAAAGGGAAATATCTTTCTCTGTAAAACAATAATGTAGGAGGTTACCTTTGCCCTTGTACGCCTGCCAGTCTACATTCCCTTGCCCCTGTGGTCTGTATTTACCACAACAAAACCATAGCCGTGACAAAACTGAATCTACTGCATTCCTTATTGTTGGCCACACCAAGAGGCCGCCTCTTTCTAGGGCCAGGTCTATCTACAGCCTAGGGATCTTTGCAGCAATGGGCAATAGGATAGTTGGTAGGCTGAAACCTGCTGAAAAGCTAATTATAAGAGTGCAGGAAGGAGGGAAAGAGAGACAGAGACATGGAGACACAGAGATGAAAGAGATAGAGATAGAAACAGAGAGACACAGAGAGATAGAAACAGAGACAGTAACAGATGCACACGAATTACTGAGGAAAATTCTAGCTTGATAATGAACATACAAACACATCTAAATGACTTTAATATGTAGAGAATGTATTCCATACATTCTTCATCACTGAATTCAAGCACCACCTTTGCCAAGTAACCATTCCCAGGTTCCCAAGTGCTAGAGCCTCTCATTGGAGACTACTTTCCATCTACTTGTATGCACTTATTTATTTATAGTATTTATTGTCACCCCCATTTCACAAAAAGGGGGGATTCCCTCTCGAAAGAGATTAATTTATTTTGCAATAATACTGAGCAGAAAAACTGAAGCGCCACCCCCCCCACCCCGAAATGGCCACCTTCTCCAGAATATAGGCTCTTTATCCCAGTCCAGCTGGCCATAGCCATGACTGAGGTGAGCAATCCTTGCAGAGAAAGTCACCACGGTAACATATGCCAATTGTGGAACTACCTACTAGCAGTGAGAGGCTTACGCCCAAGAAGCTTGGCCAGAGCAGTACCTTTCAGATGACTGGCTGTGCTTCCAGCCTTTCCCCACAGCTATTGTCTATGGAAGCAGCCCTGGTGGAGATTTGATCTGGAGGTTCCTTGTCCAAGTAATGCAAGCACAGCTACTAAAGACACTGAAAAGAAAGTTCTTGATACCAGAGTCTTTGGTACTATCAAATGGCTCAACGTCAAAAATGGATATGATTTTATAAATGAAAATGACATGGAAGAAGATGCATTACCATCTATCTGCCTATCCTTAAGGCCCACAAGACATTTTCATTTGACTGGCAACTAAAACCTGCTCTGTGTGCTGCCTCTTCCTATTAGAAGGTGAGCTCCTTAAGAGCAAGGACTGTCTTAATTTTCTAATTTTAACTCCAGCACTTCAGCACAGTGCTGTGCACATAGTAAGCACTTAATATTTTTTTCATTGATTTACTCATTTCTCCAGCTGAAATCTGAAAGACCCAAAATTTAAGCTAATCACACAGAACAAAATAATAAATGACTCAATTACACACACACACACACACACACACACACACAACTTCTGAAAAGAAAATTCGCAATTTCGGATCTTAGGCTGTTTATTGTTCTACTGCTTCTACTATCCCTTATTTCTTTAACATATTCCCTAGACCCCACTCTATAGATATGAGCTGGATTCTGAATACTGAATGACAAGAACAGACACCTCTCTTTCCACTTATCTTTACGGAATAGCCAACCTAATACCACTCTTTGGAACTCTTCAGGTGCAATTTCCATTTAAAAGAAGGACCAGGAATGAAGATTCCTCTATCTTCTTTCTATCAGTTCTCTCAATCTCTCTCCAGATGGGATAGGAAAACAATATCTTTGGCTGCTCTCAAGCCATCCTCTTGAGCAGTTGCTCTCCAGACTCGCTCCTCATAAAATTCTCCTTGTATTGTTTCTTCATAAAATAATGGTTATGAAAGTTCTAGCTAGAAAGAAGTTTCTTCTCACCTTCTTTCTCTTTTTCAAACTCTTCATAGGTCAAAGAGGCTTTTAAAAACACATTTCATACAGAATCCCTGATGAGTCAGCACTCAATCTTTGCCCGAAGACTTAAAAAGACTTTCTTTCTTTCTCCTCTTTCTTTCCTTCCTTCTTTGTTTCTTTCTCTTCCCTTCTCTCTTTTCTTCTTCTCTCTCCTTTCTTGTCTTCCTTCTTCCTTAAAGATGACTTCTTAATTTATTATTTATTTTAAACATTCTTATCTTTTAAAATTTTGAATTCCAGATTCTCTCCCTCCTTCCCATCCCTCTCCCATCCATTGAAAAGGCAAATAATATGATATCAGTTATGCATGTGAAATCATGCAAAACATATTTACATATTGTTCCGCCATATCCAACTTTTTGTGACCTCATTTGGGGTTTCTTGGCAAAGATACTGGAGTATTTTGCTATTTCTTTTTTCAGTTAATTTTATAGATAAGAAAACTGAGGCAAACAAGGCTTAAGTGACTTCCCCAGGGTTACACAGTTAGTAAGTGTCTGAGGCCAGATTTGAACTCAGAAAGGTGAGTCTTCCTGACTTCAAGCCTAGCACTCTACCACTGTGTCATCTAGTTCTGGCTAATTCACAGAAAGAAAGAAGGAAAGAAAGGAAGGAAGAAGGAAAAGAAGGAAGGAAAGAAAGAAAGAAGAAAGAGAAAAAAAGAGGAAGGAAAGAGAAAGAAACAAAGAAGGAAGGAAGGAAAGAAAAAGGAGAAAGAAAGAAAGAGAGAGAAGGAAAGAAAGAAAGAAAGAAAGAAAGAAAGAAAGAAAGAAAGAAAGAAAGAAAGAAAGAAAGAAAGAAAGGAAGGAAGGAAGGAAGGAAGGGAGGAAGGGAGGAAGGGAGGGAGGGAGAAAGGGAGGGAGGGAGGAAGGAAGGAAGAAAGAGAGAAAGAAAGAAAGGAAGGAAGGAAGGAAGGAAGGAAGGAAGGAAGGAAGGAAGGAAGGAAGGGAGGAAGGGAGGGAGGGAAAAAGGGAGGGAGGGAGGAAGGAAGGAAGAAAGAGAGAAAGAAAGAAAGGAAAGAAGGAAGGAAAGAAGGAAGAAGGAAGGCAAGAAAGGAAAGTGAGAGAAAGAAAGAAAAGAAAGAATGACAGAGAGAGAGAAAGAAACAAAGAAAGAAGGAAGGAAGGAAGGAAAGAGAGGGAGAAACAGAGAGAAAGAAAAAAGAAAGAAAGAAAAATTATACTTCAATTGGCACTCAGAAGGCGGAACCTCTTGTTTCCAAGGCAATTCACTCCATTTTGGAATAGCCCTCTAAATCTCTAGATTGCAGAGAAGGTGCCAGCCATCCTAGACTGGCAGAGGAAGTTCCTCACAGGGACCTCCCTACACCACTGAAATCACAAGTCCACTTCCTATCCTCATGCTATCTAATTCTTAGGAAGTTTTTGGTTTATATTGAACCAATATCTGCGACTTTCACTGATTGCTCATATTTCTGTCCTCTTGGTCAAACAGGAGAAGAGTTTCCTATTTCCACCCAAATATTGAAAGATGTCAAAGGATTCTAATGGAATTTTCCCTTTACCACCATAATCATCACCTTCTGATTTGATTCATGAGAGGGAGCTCATCGATGTCTTTCCTGAAATAGGGTGCTCAGAATTGAGGTATTGAAGATTTAAGACTGCACTAAGACTTTTGGGACACCCAGTGGCCTTCTGAGGAAGTGAGGCTATTGCCAAATTCCTGGTAAAGTAGAATGAAGCAATCAGCCTAGGACTCCTGGACACTGGGATTCTCTTCATGTGCTAGGCTTTGTTTTGTTTTGTTTTGTTTTTACCCATTGTTCACACAGCTCACTCATACTGAAGTTCCCATACACAAAACCCCCTAGATCTTTTTCAGCCACTCTGCTATCACCCATCCCCTCAACTTATGTTTGTAAAATTGATTTTTTTAATCCAAGGGTAAAAGACCAAATGTATTGCTATTTGATTTCATCTCATTAGATTTAGGTCAACAGCTTTGCCTGTTGAGGACTTTCTGGATCTCATTTCTGTTACCCCATGTTTCAGTTATCTCTCTCAGCTCTGTCCCATTTTTCACATCACCTAAAGAGGCAGCTGGGTGGTTCAGTGGATACAGCGCTGGTCCTGGAGTGAGGAATTCAGTTGAAATCAGGCATGGGATACTTACTAGCTGTGTGACCTTGGAAAAGTCACTTAACTGCTGTCTGCCTCAGTTTCCTCAACTGTAAAATAGCACCTACCGTATGACATTGGGGAAATCACTTAACTTCTGTCAGATGGTTGGCCAAACTCTGGGTAAATTTTCACAATTCCTCTTATCTACCAATCTGATGAGTCTTATCAAAAAAGGCAATGAATTTGGTCTGCCATGAAGCCCTGCTTGGTCTGCTCCAACTTTCTAGAAGTACACGGATGTGAGCTGAGAAGTCATCCTGCAGAGGGAAGTTGCTTCCATGACTCTATCTCTCCATCTCACCCTCCGCCACTCCCTTTTCCTTTTGCCTTCAATCTTCCCCAACATCAGGGTCTTTTCCAATGAGCCTCATCTTCTCATTGTGTGGCCACAGTACTCAAGTATTTGCTCAGCTTTCTAAAATAATACAGAGTTTTTAAAATGGCTTTAGATGTGTGTTTTTGTGTTTCTGAAACAACCTTTGAGTAAGTGGAAGCTTCGGGGCCTAGAATGACATCTATATTTCCAGGTACTTGTTTTAGTTCTATTCCTGGGACTTTTTCATACTAATTTTGCTAACACACTCCTGGCTCTGACTCAGAATGATCTGATAAAAAGAACACAAGGAATGAAAACTATTCCAAGGTACACTGAAGATTTGATAGCATCAAAAACACAGTAGTTAGTATGGAAACACTGGAAGTGGGAAATTCCATTTTTCCCTAACAGAAGTGTTATTTAGATAATATCTTTCCATCAGATAACACCCATTTGACCTGCGCCGCTGCATTGCACAACAGGTCCTGCTTCCCTGTACTTAGTAACATAGGAAACAATATGTTCTGTGAGTCCAACTGTATTGGCAACCAAAAATGGGCTCCTTAGCACTTAGGCAACAAGTGGCCTTGACTAGTTTGGCTTTTTCCCCTGAACTGAATGCTGTTTGTATGTTGGACTGGAGTAAGCTTGTCGGCCCCTTCACCTTGCTTCCCTTGCTTAAGCTGATGGAAAGAACCTGTGCTTTCCCGGTCAACCCCTTCACCTTGCTTAAGCAGATTGAAAGAACCTGTGCTTTTCCCGGCATACCTTACACCCCTGCAGAAGCTGGATGGTTAAAAGCAGCTCCCGTTGGAGCCAGAGGCTGCTACAGCTACAGCCACAGCTGAAGCAGGAGCTGCCAGTAGCAGAGCTGACCTACGGGAGGAAGCTGAACAAAGACTTCAGGCCAGTGGGTAATCTTTTTACTATAGAGGGGGAAGCATGATTTTGCTTTACGCAATCATGCTTCTCTGTAGCCTCCTGGTTACTCTTTCAAGGCGTACTTATTGGGCCTGGAAGCTTTTGATCAATATATCAAAATGGGGTTGCTGGTTCATGGGTTGGTTACTGTGGAGCCTAAATATATGTTTTGATTCTTCTGCCTTCTACTTTGAGAGTTTCTTATATCCGGCGGTTCCGAACCTTTCAGACATGTTTATGATCCTCTTTGAGATTATAAACTCTGCCCTCCTATTACATTTGGCGACGAGGATGGGATCGCTAGGTATAAGATCTCTATTTAGAAGCAGAACAATTCCAGAGGAAGAGATGAATATCCCAGGATGGGAGGATCCATTTTATTCCTCCCTAGCAAAAGAATTGGCTAAAAAAGCTGGACCCTGTGAAACTGGGAACCAAGGCTACGGAGAGGAGATCCTAGGGATTTAGAAAAGTGTTTACAAGAAGTTGGGATTCAGTCAGGGGCATCACTATCTAGGCAAAGCTGGATAGTGTTATCAGCCTACCGGCTAGTATACGAAAGATTGAGATTAAGTGAAAGACATGGGGGCACTCCTACCCCACAGCAAGAAGGGGAATCTCAGATAGCAGGAGACCAAACTGACTCAAATGAGAACTTTTCTATTAATGTGGCTAAGAGCAACAGGAGACCAAAAAAGCCCAGAGTGCATTTCAACCCAGCCCAGAAAGAGCCTGACTGCCTGCTTCGTCCTAGCCATGGTGGCAGAGGAAGTGAGTGGGGGGAAAATGAAACAATGTTAGGGGCTGAGGCACAAAACACTACTGGGGTTCAGCATGTCCCTCACACAGAGAATAGGAGATGGTTAAATGATCAGACAAGGGCTCGACCCATACAAAGGAGGAAGACAGAAACCCGAGGTGAAGATTCAGTTACGAGGGAAATTCAGGAAGATTTCTCACCGCAAGAGGTCACAGATATTTTGAGTAGATTCAGCCAAAGAATAGGAGAACCATTGATATCTTGGATGGTAAGACTCAGTGATCAAGGGGCCAGTGGAATATCAGTAGATAGGACAGACTGCATGAGATTCATAGGTATCAGCCATGATCCTCTAGTTCAACAAGCTTTTAGGGAACATCATCTGCAAGGAGATGGTGATAGCAGGACTACTCTGTTGGCATTAGCCGCTGTGGGATGCAATAAGAGATATGCTACTGATTCTATGTGGCCCACTGAGCACAGACCCTGGTATTCACTTAGAGATTGTATCATGAGACTAAAGGAGGAGATGATGAAGACTGCCATTATGATAGGAACCGCAGACAAATATTACAATGATCCAATGGGACTGCCTCATAGGAATTTAATAATTAGGACAGCTCCCCCTGCTTATAAACAACTAATTTTGAATTTATTACTTGGAGAAGTAGGGAGCCATCTTACAACAGTGATAAATAAGATTTTACAGTTACATGACTTAGGTGACTGGGGAAGGGATAGATCTCCTCGAGAGAGAAGGGTGAATAACCAGCAAACTTGGCGCCAAAGGAGAGTAACAAGGAAAGAAATGTTTACTGCTCTACTGAGAGCAGGGGTAGGTTTTGAAATGATAGATGGAATTCCAACCAATGAATTATACAGAATGTATAGAGGACTTGATAACACGAGAAATAGGGAAATAAGAACTGCTCCTGCAAGCCCACAAGCCACTCAGACTGAAGGTGACCTTGTGTGATTAACGGATGAAAACTTGTACATTTGGGGAAAGGCTGGGAGGACAATCCTAGTCTCTATCTAGGATGGGATCCTCTTAGTTTAATTTTCCCATTGTGTTTCCTTGTACATCTGGGGAAAGGCTGAGAGGACAATCTTAGTCTCTATCTAGGGTGGGATCCTCTTGGCTTCCTCATTATGTTCCTTTTGAAAAGAAACATTTCCCACCTGAGTTTGGCTTCTGATATTGGATGATTTTATTTGAAGGATAATAGCCCATACTTTCCTACTCTTTTTGTCCTTTGTTTTGGCTAACGTTGTTGCTAGTTTTGTTTCCTTTAGGCTTAAGCACCCTGCACTTTCTGGTGACTGCCTAAGCACATAGAATTCTTGGAATTCCTGCCAGCTCGTTCAAGAACTGACCTCTGGAATGGGACTTTTTGGGGGCAGGGCCATCTCTACATCCAATTTCAGCATGAAGAAGCTATGGAAAATGAGATCTTCACCCCTTGCCCCAAGATTTTGAGCCCCAATCGTTCAAGGGGGGTGGGAATGATGAGAGTGTTCTGTTTACTTATTTTGTGTTATCCTTGCTGTGTTGTTTTATTGTTATGATATTATTGATCCTATGTAATGGATACAAGGATCTAGGGGTGGACATTTGAATTATTAATAATTATTTTTGGGATGATTGATTGAAGAGATTATCTTGCTGGGACCTAGGGGTGGATCACATTTGAATCATAAACCAATATTTAGGAATGTCACCAAATGATATGTTTTGCTTTATAATGAATGATATGTTTTAGTTTCCTTTGTAATTGGATCACGATGTATGTTCTAGGATACATGGCTGATTAGATTATGTATCCTATAACAAGGGGTGGAGTGTATTGGCAACCAAAAATGGGCTCCTTAGCACTTAGGCAACAAGTGGCCTTGACTAGTTTGGCTTTTTCCCCTGAACTGAATGCTGTTTGTATGTTGGACTGGAGTAAGCTTGTCGGCCCCTTCACCTTGCTTCCCTTGCTTAAGCTGATGGAAAGAACCTGTGCTTTCCCGGTCAACCCCTTCACCTTGCTTAAGCAGATTGAAAGAACCTGTGCTTTCCCCGGCGTACCTTACACCCCTGCAGAAGCTGGATGGTTAAAAGCAGCTCCCGTTGGAGCCAGAGGCTGCTACAGCTACAGCCACAGCTGAAGCAGGAGCTGCCAGTAGCAGAGCTGACCTACGGGAGGAAGCTGAACAAAGACTTCAGGCCAGTGGGTAATCTTTTTACTATAGAGGGGGAAGCATGATTTTGCTTTACGCAATCATGCTTCTCTGTAGCCTCCTGGTTACTCTTTCAAGGCGTACTTATTGGGCCTGGAAGCTTTTGATCAATATATCAAAATGGGGTTGCTGGTTCATGGGTTGGTTACTGTGGAGCCTAAATATATGTTTTGATTCTTCTGCCTTCTACTTTGAGAGTTTCTTATATCCGGCGGTTCCGAACCTTTCAGACATGTTTATGATCCTCTTTGAGATTATAAACTCTGCCCTCCTATTACACCAACAGGTAGGTTCAATATATTTGAATTATTTGGACATGTCCCTGCTCTCTTCTTCTGAATGGTATATAAGTGCTCATTACAAAGTTAGGCTCCAAGAGATAAAGTCAGTTTGGAGATTCTTTTAACCAATCTTGAGCAGAAAGGAGACTTCTAACACTGCCAATACCTTGCAGATTTTCTTAAATCAAATTAAAATCATGATTTGTTTTTTATTAACATTCTCTCAGATTGTATCTGAAAATAATCATAATAATAACTAGAATTTACATAACGCTTTAAGACTTACAAAGCACTTTACATGTATTATCTCATATGATCCTGAGTGGGGGATAATTCTTGTGAAGACTTCACAGAGAGAGAAAATATAAAAATTCCTCTTTTTATTTCTGGAATAAGCAGGGGCATTGAGAGGATGGGACAGACTTGGGATTTAACCTTGTAGGAATGTGATTACCTAACTCTCAGGAATTTGGGGCCTGGGGCAATAAGTGCCTCCCCCCTCCCCACTAGCACAGAGTTGTTACCAAATAAGGACAAAAAGGACTGCATATGGGTTGTTCGTTCTCTGCTCCAGGAAGCCCCCTCCCTCTTTCCTCATTCCTCCTCTTTATCTTAGCCATATTATTGCCACATCAGCAGCTAGTTATTAAATAAGGAGATATGTTTAGGATTGGCTATACTCGATTCCTGGTTTTTTGTCTAGCTTTTCGAGCCTAGATTGTAAGCCCAACTCCCAGCCAATGGAGAGGAGGGATAGTGGTGGGTGAGAGTTCTTTTGTGATAGGATATATGTTGGTGTTTTGCCTTTGTGATTCGCCTCTTTCCACTAGGCCGTCCTAGTAGAGGCGATGCCCCTTTCTCACGAGAATTGAATAAATCATTTTCTGTTCCTCCTCAAGACACCTCTTTGTTTTATGAATTTTTATTTCATATTGGTAGGGGTCTTGTAGCCCACACAATCCTTACAACCACCCTAGGAGGTGGGTGCTATTATTGTCTCCATTCCACAGGTGAGGAAACAGAGACTAAAGGAAATTAAATGACTTGCCCAGGGTCACACAACTACTCTGTGAGGCAGGATATGAATTCAAATTTTCCTTGTGCCAGGCCCAATACTCTATCCACTAGGCTACCTAGTTACCTCTAACTATGTCAACATTATCTGTCCACCAAGGGAAACTCTGTGAAGTGGATGTAGTTAAGTAATTTAATAGGAATAAAACAATTACAATGATACCTTCACTATTTGATGGCATTCCTTGTAAAGAGTTGCAATGGGTTGTTAAATATTCATATCCAAATTAAGACATGTAATTTTAGCAGTGGGGAGCTAGGTGGCACAATGGATAGAGTGCCTTGGCCTGGAGTTAGAACAACTAATCCTCCTGAGTTCAAATCTGGTCTCAGACACTAACTAGCCATGTGGCCCTGGGCAAGTCACTTACTCCTATTTGCCTCAGTTTCCTCATCTGTAAAATGAGCTGGAGAAGGAAATGGCAAACCACTCTAGTGTCTTTGCCAAGAAAACCCCAAATAGTATCTTAAGAGTTGGAAAGGACCGAACCAACTAAACAACAATTTTAACAATGAACTAAGTTATTTTGAGAGAGAAGCAAACAGTGTTAATCCTCAACACCCTTCCTCTCCACTAATAAGAGAATAGTTAGCCATCTTAGCATAAGGGGAGTGATTACAAATAATCCCTTCATACCTCTCAATCCCAAGAGAAAATATGGTTCAATATGCGTACAAGAACATGTGTGCATGTAGAGGGGTCCCCAACAGCAGAAAATTTTAAAGACTTTCAGTATGTCCAAGGATTTTACTGTCAAACAATTGCCAAACTATTCCCTTTTCAGAAAACTTTTTATCTATTCCATATATTTCACATATCTATCCATATGTATATTATATGTATATTTAATACACATGCATATGTACATACCTAGTTATTTTTATATGTTGTCTCCCTTTGTATGTTCCTTGAGTACAGGGTCCATGTTTTTGCCTTTCTTTGTATCCCTGGAACTTAGCATAGTGCCTGGCATGTAGTAAGTGCTAACAAATGCATTTTATGTGACTCATTCGATTTAACAAAATTTTTTCAATGTGTCTCTCTCAATTGTAATTCCAGGAAGTACAATATATAGCTCTCTAAAAAAAAAAAGTTATTTTCAGAAAGCCAAAATCACTAATCGCAGTGTACTATATAGGAATGAGCTCAATTTCTTTAAAAAAAATAGTTGACATTTCCATAATTTCTTATATCTAATGCATTTGTATAATTTATAAATAGCTCATTAATACAATGACCACGGTAAGCATATTCTGTGTGATAGTGTGGAGAGAGACACTCCATGGAGGCTGATACCAATAGTTAGAACATGTTAAAAAATAATATTGAGAAAGCTCAGTCTCAGGTAAGATGGTGAAATTTGTCCTTTTTCTGTATCTTTCATTCCCTCTGGTACCATGCTCCCTTTCCATAGTCCAGTGTTCTTATGATCTACCTATCAAACCCCCTCCCTAAAGGCATTATCCTTATTCTTCATTAGGAACAAATTTCAGTCAATGTATTACCACTTCCTGCAGGTATGCAGGAAGAAATCTATAAAAGGGAGGGGAGGAGTCATATGATGATAACTGAAGAGATGATAGAACAACCACAAGAAATTTCAGAGTGACTTGGGAACTCAGTACAATAATTAAAGGAAAATACAGTATCTATGAGAGTTAGTGAGTAGTAGTGTAGGGAATAGAGCAGGCTTTGGAATCAGGAAGACTTTAGTTCAAGTCCAGATCCTGGTACAAACTAGTTGCATGATAGTGGGTAAGCCATTTAACCTCTCTTTGCTTTAGTTAATTCCTTAAGACTGTTAACTGAAGAATACTTAGCAATCTTCATTGGTAGAGGGAGTTTCCTTACCCAGAATGTCCTACACCAATAAAGTCCCACATCCAAACAGGAAAAAGGACATCTCTAAAGATAATGAAAGAAGATGAGGTTGTTGTGGCAGCAACCCACATGAACTCTCCCAACATTCCCCTCCAAATAACTTTAAAATAATACCTCAAGTCAAATTCTGGAGTGTCAGAGAACAAAAGGTTAAGATGAGACATTCTTCTACCCCAACACAATTTGGGGGCTGGAAGTAGAGGTCTGTGAAGCTGGGGTGGGGGGCAGCCCAGAGTGCACGGGAAACCACACCAGCTGTGGCCTTGGAAGTAGCAGCTTCAGGAGATCTTGCCTAGAGACAGTAAGGAGGTTGGACAACTGGTCAGAAAGAGATTACAGGGGACCCTGAACTGACACAGGGCAGAAGTGGGAGCCATTTGGCAACTCTATTGTCTGTATGCAATTCTGAGTCACAGTTCCATGGTGCAGTTCCAGGGCAGAGAGGACCTCCTGTGGTCCATCACAAGGGAGCAGGGGCCCTGGTCATAGTTCAAGGGTAGAGAGGAGCTCTAGTGCTTGTGGCTGCAGGAGAGCAGGGGTCCTTCTTGGGTAAAGACCAGAGTACAGACCAAGAGAGTAGTGAGTACACTTCTCCCAAGACAACACTAACTTAGAGGCACTGAAAACTTGCAGACCCCCAGAACTAGCTATGAAAACAGCAGCATGAGAAAGCTTTAAGCTTGGGATGCTATCTCCCCACCCCTTGGTGAGCAGAGCCTAACTTTATTTTTATATCTATTTTACTTTTCCCCCAATTACATGTTAAAACAATTTTTAACATTTTAAAAAAGTTTTGAGTTCTAAATTCTATCCCTCCTCCTCTCCTTCCCCTCCCCAAGACAGCAAGCAATCAGATATAGGCGATACAAGTGCAATTATGTAAAACATTTCCATATTAGTCATTTTGTATAAAAAGATTTGAATAAAAGAAAAAGAATGTAAGAAATTGAGAATAGCATGCTTCAGTCTGTATTCTTTACTCTGGAGGCGGGTAGTATACTTCATCATTAGTCCTTTGGAATTGTCTTGGATCATTGTATTGCTGAGAATGGCTAAGCCATTTACAATTCTTCATCATGCAATATTGCTGTTACTGTGTATAATGTTCTCCTGGTTCCATTCACTTCACTATGCATCAGTTCATGTAAGTCTTTCCAGGTTTTTCTGAAATCATCCTGTTTGTCATTTCTTACAGCACAATAATATTCCATTACAATCATATACTAGCACTTGTTTAGCCATTCCCCAGTTGACGGGCATCCCTTTGATTTCCAACTCTTAGCCACCACAAAAGACTGTTATAAATATTTTTGTACAAGTAGGTCTTCTTCACTTTTTTGGATGTCTTTGGGATATAGACTTAGCAGTGGTATTTTTGGATCAAAGGATACCCACAATTTTGTAGCCCTTTGAAAGTAGTTCAAAATTACAGAGCCTTATTTTAACAAAATTCAAAGTCAAGAAATAAACTGGGGAAAAAGAGCAAACAACAACAAAAAAGAACTTGACCATAAAAAGCTTCTACAGTGGCAGGGATGACTAAGACACAAACTCAGAAGAAGACAGCAATATGAGAAGAGCTAGAAGCAAAGCCTCAAAGAAAATATACAAACTAGACAGTAGCCCAACAAAAATTCCTGGAAGAATTCAAGAAAGAGATAAGAATGGTAGAGGGAAACTTTGGAAAAGAAATGAGTGGTGCAAGAAAATTATGAAAAGAAAATTAATAGCTTGGCAAAAAAGACACAAAAAATACCAAAGAAAATAACACTTTAAAAAACAGAATTAGTCAAATGGTAAAAGAGGTACAAAATCAAAAAGCAGAATTGGCCAAATGGAAAAATGAGGTATAAAAGCTCATTGAAGAAAATAATTCTTTAAAAATTAGAATTGGACAAGTGGAACCTAATGACTCCATGAGACATCAAGAAACAATAAAAGATAAAAGAATGAAAAAATATAAGAAAATGTGAAATATTTCATTGGAAAAACAACTGATCAAAGAGAGATAATTTAAGAATTATTGAACTACAGGAAGGCCATGATCAAAAAAAGACCCTAGACATCATCTTTCAAGAAATTATCAAGGAACACTTCTGCAATATCTTAGATCCAGAGGGTAAAATAGAAATTGGAAGAATCCACTGATTACTTCCTGAAAGAAATCCCAAAATGAAAATTCCCAGGAATATTATGGTCACATTCCAGAGCTCCAGGTGAAGAACTAAATACTGCAAACAGCCAGAAAGAAACAGTTCAAATACTGTGAAGCCATAGTCAGGATCATACAAGATTTAGCAGCTTCCACATTAAAGAAGTAGAGAGCTTGGAATATGATATTCTAGAAGGCAAAGGAGCTAGGATAATAACCAAGAATAACCTACTGAACAAAACTAAATACACTCCTTTGGGGGGGTGGGGAATGGACATTTAATGAAATGGAAAACTTTCAAGCATTCCTGATGAAAAGATCAGCGCTGAATAAAAAAAAATGACATTCAGACAGAAGACTCAAGAGAAGCATATAAAAGTAAAAAAAAAAAAAGTAAACATGTGAGAAATCTTAAGGGACTCTCAAAAAGGTTAAACTGTTTGTATTCCTATATGGGAAGATGATACACATAACTCCTAAGAACTTTATCAATATTAATTAGAAGGAGTTTACGTAGATAGAGGACATAGCAAGTCAATTATGTTAGTATGATCTCAAATAAAAATGAAGGGATGAGAAAGAGGAATTTACTGGGAGAACGATAGAGGGAGAGGAAGAATAGGGAAAATTATTTCATATAAAAGAGTCATATAAGGAAGAGCTTCTACAGTGTAGAGGAAAATGGAGGAGAGGTGGCAGGCAATATTTGAACCTTACTGTCATCATAATTGGGCAGCTAGACGGTGCAGTGGATAGAGGGATGGGCTTGGAGTCAGGAAAATATCTTCCTGAGTTAAAAT
This sequence comes from Trichosurus vulpecula, assembly GCF_011100635.1. Lineage (NCBI taxonomy): Eukaryota > Metazoa > Chordata > Mammalia > Diprotodontia > Phalangeridae > Trichosurus > Trichosurus vulpecula. The sequence goes on from NC_050574.1 coordinate 330,606,699, forward strand.
CTGGCCAAAGACACTTACTAGCTGTGTGACCTAAGAAAGTCACTTAACCCTGTTTGCCTCAGTTTCCTCACCTATAAAATGATCTGGAGAAGGAAGTAGCAAACTATTCTAGAATTTTTGCCAAGAAAATCTCAAATAGGGTCACAAAGAGTCAGACAAGAATGAAAAATGACTGAACGACATCTGTCATAATTGATTCAAAGAGGGAAGAATATATATACACACTCAGTTGGGTATAGAAATCTGTTTTACCCAACAGGGAAATAGGAAGGGAAGGGGATAAAAGAAAGGGAGGGAGTGATAAAAAGTAGAGTGATTAAGGGAAGCAGTGGCCAGAAGCAAAACAGACTTTTGAGGAGGGACAGGGTAAAAAGAGAGAGAAAAAGATAAATAGAAGAAAATAGGATGAAGGGAAATACTCAGTACTCATAACCGTGAATGTGAATGGGATGAACTCACCTATAAAATGGAAGTGGATAGAAAACTAGATTAGAAAACAGAATCTAACAATAGGATGTTTACAAGAGACACACTTGAAACAGAAAGACACATAGAGTCAAAATAAGGGGCTGAAGCAGAATCTATTACACTTCAACTGAAATTAAAAAAAAACCGTAGGTAGCAATCACAATCTCAGACAAAACTAAAGCAAAAGTAGACCTACTTAAAAAAAAAAACAAATGAAGAAACTACATTTTGCTAAAAGAAATCATAGAAAATGAAGTAATATCAAAATTTTTCTAGAGAAAGTTTCTCTGATAAAGGCATCATTCTCAATACACAGAGAACTAACCAAATTTATAAAAATACAAATCATTCTGCAATTGAGAAATGGTAAAAGAATATGAATGGTTTTCAGACAAATATATCAAAGATGTCTATAGCCATATGAAAAAATGCTCTAAAAAAAGAAAACAAAAGTATGTAAAGATCAACAGGTTAGAACGGATGGTAGAAAATATTGCTACTCTTTGGGGAAAAAATAATGGAGAAATAAAACACAAAAAAATGTAGGAATAGAAGTATAAATATCAGAGTGACATCAAAAGGCAGTAAAGTGGAAAAACATTTGGAACATTTATAATTTCAAGTAACTGACCCTGGGGCAGATCTTAAGGATGAGATTTAAGAATTATTGGCAAAGCAGAAAAAAATAATGAACCAAAGACTATATATGCCATGTTCAGATAAATCATGCAAGAAAATTATGCAGAAGAATTGGCAAAAGAGAGCAAATGTTGAGGAGATGATTCCAGAAGATTCTGTTAGAGAAAATTTCCAAATTTAGTTATTCAATAAATGTATTTGCAAAGTTTCAGGGTTTCAAGATAAAAGAGACATATAATTAGCTAGGAGGAAGCAATTTACATATAAAAAACAGATTTAATTGTAGAGGATCACTCATTATTCACAAGGAATGATGAAGAAATATTTAAAAATAGAGACTAGTATACCTAATTATGTCAACAAAAATGAAGACTTGAATTATATGCATGAATGTCTACAAAAATTTAAATTCTCAAATTAACAACAAGAAAAGGAGAAACTAAGCAAACCAAAATCAGAAAGAAAAATTAAGCAGACTCTAAAAGATCTTCTAAAGAAGAAAATTCTAGGTCTTAGCATATTTTAAAACAAAGTTTATCAAATAAGGAATGAAGACTCCCTACCAAACTTCTTTGAGAATAATGGTCCTTATAACTAAACAAAGAAGGGATAAGTCAGAGAAAAGAACTACAGATGATTATCAATCAACAAGCATATATTAAGCACTTATTTTGTGCCAGGCCCATAGAATCACTATTCATTAATAAATTCTGATGCAAGAATTTTTTGGACTGGACCTGAGCTTTCACTAATACAGAGCAACAGTTCTCTTTTGTTTTTTTTTTTTTAATCTCAGTACCACTTTACATTCTTAAATTATTGCGGACTTCTCCCTAAAGAGCTTTTGTTTATATGGCGTATATCTATTGATATTTACTGTTTTGGAAATTTTAGTATTCTTATGAGAATAATTTTGATCCCTTGAGAGGCTCTTGGAGAGCCCCCTGCCGAGATCACTGCTATAGGGAACTTCTTAGAAGGAAACTCACCCAATAAACAACTGCAGCTCCCTAGTGTCTCTAGGGAGAATGTGTATATATGTGTGTGTGTGTGTGTGTGTGTGTGTGTGTGTGTGTGTGTGTGTATGTATGTATATATATATATATATGTGTGTGTGTATGTATGTATATATGTATATGTGCATATATACACATATATATTTCACATATATTCACATGTATACATACATATGTGTGTGTGCTTTAAATGCTAAAAAGAGTGTGGGTATATGTGTGTGTATTTTTCTTGTTGTTGTCTCTCCCATTAGAATTCAAGCTCCTTGAGAACAGAAATTGTTTCATTATTTGTATTTCTATCTCTAGCACTTAATACATGGCCTGGAGGCACTTGGTAAATGGTTATTGGTTAATTAGTTTATTGAAATAGGCAAAACTGATTGCCAATTTTATCAAAAAGAAAAAGAAAAGAAATTCAAATTACCAAAATTAAAAAGGAAACTTCAGAAGAAGACAAAGCAAGAAGACAAAAAAGACAAATTTTAGCACCTATTTTGTCTGAATAATGGAAGACTACAGGCTACAAAGAACTGAAATTAAACACTACCCAAAGGGCAATGGAGAGGCTCACAAACAGCATGAACAGGTGGCCAAAAATTACAAAGGAGGAATGACAAAGGAGAAGCAAAGAGTGTCATAATATAAATGTATGATAGAGAAAGAAGATGTGTTGTTTCTGAGCGAGAGTTGAGAGTGAGAGATATCTGCTAGACCGTTTGTGTCCTCCATCATTTCTTTGCTAGGTCAAGAGAAATCAACAAAGATGACCAACATGGTGGGTGGGCCTTATGGGAGGCCACAGTCAATAGTTCATAGTCAAAAATCATTTATCAAGTGTCAGGTGCTGTGCTAAGTGCTGAGGATACAAATACAAAAAAGAAAGAGAGAAAGAAGGAAGGGAGGAAGGGAGGGAGGGAAGCAGGAAAGCAAGCAAGAAAGAAAGAAAGAGAGAGAAAGAAAGAAAGAAAGAAAGAGAAAGGAAGGAAGGAAGAGAGATAGAGAGAGAAAGAGAAGGAGGGAGGGAGGGAAGAAAGAAAGAGAGAGAAAGAAAGAAAGAAAGAAAGAAAGAAAGAAAGAAAGAAAGAAAGAAAGAGAAAGGAAGGAAGGAAGAGAAAGGAAGGAAAAGAAAGAGAGAAACAGAAAAGAAAGAGAAAAAGAGAAAGGAAGGAAAGAAAGAAAGTAAGAAGGTAAGAGGGAAGGGAGGGAGAATGGGAGGGAGGAATGAAGAAAACAAGAGAAAGAAAGGAAAGGAAGAAAAAAGAAAGAAGGAAAGAAAAGAAGAAAGGAAGGAAGGAAGAAAAAGTCCCTGCCCTTAAGGTGCTTATGATCTAATGGGGGAAGGAAACCAACAAAAGGAAGTTGAGGAGGTAGGGTGGAGAAGGTATCCAAGAAGGACATGACACAGAAATGCAAAAGCAATGTAGCTAGTGGGAAATGGGGAGAATGATGCTATGGGAGTCATAAGGGATGGGTGGGCATGGATGATAGAAAACTGTATTAGATGTATACACATATTTTGAGATTTACCCAAAATCCACTTGAATATTCTACCTATATCAGAGTTTAAATTATTGACTTAAAAAGGGTATGTTGATATATATGATTTATTGTAGAGCAAGGTAGAGAATCTAAGGCAGTGGTTCTTAACCTGGGGTCAGTGAACTTTTTTTAAAAAATAACCATTATGTTTCAACATAATTGGTTTCCTCTGTAGTTTTATGCATTTTGTTTTATGCATTTAAAAATATTATTCTGAGAAAGGGTCCATCAACTTTACCAGACTGCCAAAGGGACCATGAAATAAAAAAAAAGACTAAGAACCTCTGATGTACAGGGAAGGCTTATATTCCTCAGACTGAAAAGAAAACAGAGAGCCCCAAATTCTTAGGTGACTGTGGTGAGGGAAGGGAACTGTGAGACACCCCCCCCAGTTTCTTCTTTCAGGGGCTAACGTAGAGGGCCACAGTGAGCTAGCCAGTCCTTCAAAATCAGTTTTGTAGAAAGGAGGAGTTAGTTTAATCATTCCTTGGAACTCAGAAAGGGACCGTGCTTATAAGAGAATTATATAATTTATTTCATCCACAGTATACTGGCTTTCCCTGTGGGGGCTCCCTAACCACCTCATTCCCACATAACTACATTCCATTACTATCTTGTCAGCGTCAGAAAGTATTTCATTAGTGCTTACTAAGTGCCAGGTGCATTGGGCTAAGTACTAGGGATATAAATTTAAAAAAAAAGTCTCTGCCCTCAAGAAGCTTACATTCTAATGGGAGAGATACATATATACACATACACATACGTATAATACATGCAAAATTCATAAAGAATAGAAGGAAGGTAATTTTAGAAAATAAGGCTCGAGTAGCTGGGGAAACTCACTAGGCCTCCTAGAGAAGGCATCTTTTGAGTTAAGCCCTGAAGGAAGACAGAGTTGCCAAGAGGTGGCCGTAAGTAAGAAGAGAAGAAGGCATTATTTGGACAGCCAGTGTGAAAAGGCCAAAGTTTTCCAGTGCACCCAGGGCCATCTCCAGTCGTCCTGATGAATATCTGGTCACTGGACCCAGATGGCTCCGGAGGAGAAAGTGAGGCTGGTAACTTTGCGCAGCCCTCCCTCACTCAAATCCAAATTCCTTGCACGTCAGGGCATCACCTCCCTGATGTCATGGTCCTCTTTGAGGATGAAGGATAAACAACAGTAACAACAAACAACTGAGACTGGAGATGGAGGTCTTGTGGGAGGACCAGCAAGGGGGCCAATCTCTCTCTAGCTTAGAGACTGCATGATGCAATGCAAAGAATATCAGAAAAGGAATCAGCAGACCAGTTTTAGTACCAGCTCTGTTACAAACAATCTACGTATCTTTGGACAAGTTGCTTCATCTCTCTGAGTCTGTTTCCTCAGCTGGAAAATGGGGACATTGACTCAGATGATCTCTAAGGACCCTTATAGTTCTAACATTCTATGTTGTTTCACCCGTGTCCATCTCTCTGTCACCCAATTTAGGGCTTTCTTGGCAAAGATCCTGGAGTGGTTTATCATTTCCTTCTCCAGCTCATTTTAAAGATGAGGAACGGGGGCAAACAGGGTGAAGTGACTGGCCCAGGGTCACACAGCTAGAAAGTGTCTGAGACCAGATTTAAACTCAGAAAGATGAGCCAGGCCTGGCACTCTATCCATTGCACCACCTAGGTCCGATTTAGCTCTTCTGTTTTACAAGAGGCAGAATAATATAGTGGATAGAGTGTTAAACATGGAGTTTCAAAGACCTGGATTCAAATCTTGTCTCAGGATTTCTAGCTGTGTGACTTTGGATAAGTTAATTAATCTCTATGAGTCTCAATTTTTGTCACTGTAAATTAAGAGTGATAATAGCACATACATCCTGGGGTGGTAGTGAGGATCAAAGAAGATAATATAAAGAGCTATACAGACCTGGACAATGATGATGATGTTTCTTCCAGCTAAATTGTTTATTTCCTAGGCAGAAACTATTTCTTAGGCTACTCATTTTTCCCACGTTCCCAGGTCCATTTCTCCTGAGTGTGTTTGTTTCTCTTCTGTGTTGTTTGTCCTCAGTTTCAGGTGCCAGAGGTGATTACTACCAGACCCAGGAGTCTGAACCGTGGCACCCTTGGAGCTAGAATTACAGGCAGGATGGTGCAGCCAGACAGCTGGGCATATTACAGATGCTTAATAAGTACCTGTTGAATTCAAGTCAATTCACTAAACATATATTAAGTACCTACTATGTGCCAGGCACTGTGCTAAGACGCTTGGCACATAGTAGGTACCTAAAAGTTCTTGTTGACTTGTTGACAGGGAATTTGTAAGACTCCTAATGCTTCCTGAAAATATCCACTTAAGTAAGTGTCAGAGCTAGGATTTGAACCTAGGTCTTCTGACTCAAAATGTCTGTAATATATTTACATATGTAATACACACCATTCTGGCTCCCACTGTTTGAAAGCCATTTCACTCCTCTCCCAGGGTTTTCTGATACCCTTAAGAGGGTTTGTGGGGAGAGCGGGTCTAGACTCTCTGGAAATAACTCCCGGCCTCTGCCTACACACAAAACCAATATTACTCACAGGTGGACCCAAGGAGCTCTTCCTTGGGACCCATCATCGAAAGAGATGACTGTCTCTTCTGTCCCTTGGCTGCCCCCTAGTGGACATCCACAGAAGCAGCAGTAGAGGACAAGCCAGCTCTCCACAAAAAAGTGAAGATAACGGGTAACTCAAGCTTATGCAGAACTTTGAAGTCAACAGTGTACTTCCCCCAAAACAACCTATGAGAAAGAGAGCACAAGCAGTATCCACCTCTCTCTCCAATCTTATATGTGAATAAACTGAGGCTCAAAAAAAGTTATGTGTAACCTGGACTGGGCTGGGCATGTCCAGTTTGGACAATATGGAAGATTGTGTCCCCTACCATGTGGGTGGGAGTAGCCTCCTTGATTGGCTGCCTGAATCTTTGAAACTGGCCAGCCCGAGCCCATCGCTCTGTTCAGACTCTTTTCTTTAGGCCTTTTTCTCCTGCATGTGTATCTGTTGTTGTTTGTTTTGTTTGCTTTTTACTGTGTCCAGACATCGCCACCAACTGTGCAGAGTTCACCGTGAACTGAACTGGTGAGAGGGGAAAGACTTTGGTTTTCTTTCCCCTGCTTCCACTTTTAATCCTGGCTTAAGAAAGGGGTCTGGGGGTGTTTGTTTTTGCTCTGTTGTTTGTCATCGGTTACAGGTGCCAGAGTTGATCCCCACCTGACTGGACTAAGGAGTTTGAACCAGGGTGACCTTGGAGCCAGGATTGTAGGCAGGGTGGTGCAACCAGACAGCCTAGCATGGAAGCCTTGAGAAACCAACATGAGAAATCAATTCTAGCCTTGAGAGAGGGGATTTTTAACTAGAATCCTATAGGAACTAAGATAAACTACAAGCCTAATCGCCTTCCCTTTCCAAAGACTGAGATACAGGGCAAGGGAAAGATTAACAGCCCCACTCCTACTAGGCGGGGGAGTGAGTTTAATTTGTGATTATGCCTTCTGAAGTAAATATTTCTGTGTAAAAGCTAGTCTGACTATTTGGCTAAATGGAACTGGGGTTGGGAGAACACCATTAGTGGATCTGGAGTTATTTCCAGAGAGCCTAGATCCTCTGTCCCCCCAAACTCTCTTAAGGGTGTCAGAAAACCCAGGGAGAGGAATGAAAGGCTTTCAAACAATGGGGGCCAGGATGGTGTGTGTCACATAAGTAAGTATATTACAGACATTTTGAGTCAGAAGACCTAAGTTCAAATCCCAGCTCTGATACTTACTGAATGTATAAGCTGGAGTAAGTCACTTAAACTCTCTGGGCCTCAGTTTCCCCATTTATAAAATGTGAGGGTCTGATATCTATGGTACCATCTAACAATCTGCCTGGTTTAACCTCCACGAGATAAGATACCCCTCCCAGGATAAGCTCATCAACATGTTGCTAACTCAAGCCAGGATACCACCTTCCACAGCCGCCTCTCCCATCTGAATCTGATTGGAGGACTGGAGGGTAAAGCACCAAAATCCTCCCAAAGCCTTCCTTTAGAGAGGGCAGAAACTGGACTTCCAACTCACTACACTTTACACCTGCAACTCTGCCTGATTTCACCTCTGCAGAACAAGATGCTGCTTCCCTCCCTTCCCACCCCCAGCTTTTCAGCTTCCTTTTGTGTGTTGTCTCCCCCCATTAGATTGTAAGTTTCTTGAGGTCAGGGACTATGTTTTTATTATTTGCATCTCCAGCACTTAGCACAGGATCTGGCACAAAGTAGGTGCTTAGTAAATGTTTGGGCAGCTAGGCTGCACAGTGAGTGCAGGTCCTGGAGTCAGGAAGATCTAAGTTCAAATCCAGCCTCAGACACTTACTAGCTGTGTGACTCTGGGCAAGTCACTTAACCCTGTTTGCCTCAGTTTCCTCATCTACAAAATGAGCCGGAGAAGGACATGGCAAACCACTCCAGTATCTTTGTCACTAAAACCCCAGGTGGGGTCACAAATTGTTGCACACAACTGAAAATGATTAAACAATAACAACAACAAATGTTTATTGATTTGAATTAAATTGAATATAGCTAATAAGTGTCATCATAAGGATTTGAATCAAGGTCTCCTGTTTCCAGATGCCATAGGCTTTCCACTTTACCATGCCACCTCGAAAGTGTTCATGTCTTGTCTCTTGCCTTTCTATGCTCATCTCCTACTTAGATATTTGTCCTACCCACCTGTTTCCTTCAGTCACCCATCTGATGCATTCAGCTATCTCAGGCAGTCTAATGCCCAATACACTTCCTATCAAAATTTACCTCTTCACTTTCTCTTTCATACACAGCTTTGTTTCCCTATCCAATATATTCTCAGTTGACATATTGCCAAATGGATAGCCATGATACCATAGGTATGTGGTCTGGCTGAGCACACTGGAGTTAACAGCCAGGGTCGTCTTAGTCCAGGTATAGTCCTCAGGATGGTGATCTGTCCCTATGCTGTATGAGCCTGAACAATGGAGCTTCCTGAGGTACCTTTCACAACCATGGCTAGGTGGAGAATACTTAACTAAAGATACATGTTATCATAAAAGATAAAATGTACAATTTTTTAAAAAATATATTTAATTTGTCTATTTTTAGTTTTCAATATTCATTTCCATAACTTTTAAATTTTCTCCCCCTCCCTCCCCAAGGTGGCATGCAATCCGATATATGCTCTACACATACATTCTTATTAAACATATTTTCACATTAATCATGTTGCATGAAAGAATTATAACAAATGGGAGAAACCACGAGAAAGAAAACAAAACAAAACAAAAGAGAAAAGAGTCTGCTTCACTCTGCATTCTGACTCCATAGTTCTTTCTCTGGGTGTGGATGGCATTTTCTATCATGAATCCTTTAGAAAAGTTTTAGGTCCTTGAATTGCTGAGAAGGGCAAAGTCTATCAAAATCAGTCCTTGCCCAGTGTGCAATGTTACTGTGTACAACGTTCTCCTGGTTCTGCTCACTTAATTCAGCATCAGTTCATATAAGTCTTTCCAGATTTTCCTGAAGTCTGCCTGCTCATCATTTCTTATAGCACAATAGTATTCCATTACATCATATAACACAACTTATTCAGCCATTCCCCAATTGATGAGCATCCCCTCAATTTCTAGTTCTTGGCCACCACAAAAAGAGCTGCTATCAATATTTTTGTACATGTGGGACCTTTTCCCATCTTATCATCTCTTTGGAATACACCACTAGAAGCCATATTGCTGGGTCAAAGGGCATGCACATTTTTATAGCCCTTTAGGCATAGTTCCAAATTGCTCGCCAGAATGGTTGGATCAGCTCACAGTTCCAGCATCAATGAATTAGTGTTCCAACCTTCCCACATCTTCTCTAGCATTTATCACTTTCCTGTTTTGTCATGTTAGCCAATCTGATAGGTGTGATGTGGTACCTCAGAGTTGTTTTGATTTGTGTCTCTCTAATCAATAGTGATTTAGAACATTTTTTCATAAGACTATAGATGGCTTTAATTTCTTCCTCTGAAAACTGCCTGTTCATATCCTTTGACCATTTATCAATTGGGGAACGACTTGTATTCTTGTAAATTTGACTCAGTTCTCTATATATTTTAGAAATGAGGCCTTTATCAGAGATACTAGTTGTAAAAATTCTTTCCCAGTTTTCTGCTTCCCTCCTAACCTTGGTTGCATTGGCTTTGCTTATGCAAAAACTTTTCAATTTAATGTAATCAAAATTATCCATTTTGCATTTCATAATGTTCCCTATCTCTTGTTTGATCATAAATTCCTCCATTTCCCATAAATCTGACAGATAAACTATTCCTTGCTCCCCTAATTTGTCTAT